>NC_056444.1:3589058-3654058 GCF_018296145.1 Oncorhynchus tshawytscha
AAGCTCAATTTTAGTCTCATCTAACCAGAGTACATTCTTCCATATGTTTGGAGAGTCTCCCACATGCCTTTTGGCGAACACCAAACATGTTTGCTTATTTTTTCACCAAGCAATGGCTTTTTTCGTTAAGCCCAGCTCTGTGGAGTGAACAGCTTTCAGTGGTCCTATAGACAGATACTCCAATCTCCACTGTGGAGCTTTGCAGCTCCTTCAGGGTTATCCTTGGTCTCCTTGTTGCCTCTCTCATTAATGCCTTCCTTGCCTGGTCTGTGAGTTTTGATGGGCAGCCCTCTCTTGGCGGGTTTGTTGTGGAGCCATATTCTTTCCATTTTTTTAAATAATGGATTTAATGGTGCTCCGTGGGATGTTCTAAGTTCAATATTTTTTATAACCCAACCCTGTTCTTTACTTCTCCACAGCTTTGTCCCTGACATGTTTGGAGACCTCCTTGGTCTTCATGGAGCCGCTTGCTTGGTGGTGCCCCTTGCTTAGTGGTGTTGCAGACTCTGGGGCCTTTCAGAACAGGTGTAACTATATTGAGATCATGTGACACTTAAATAAAGTCCACCTGTGTGCAATCTCATTTTATTTCACATACCACTTTTGCGTTATTTTTTAACATTTATTATTTTAAACAAGTTTTTAATATTTTATTTCACTTCACCAATTTGGATTACTTTGTGTATTATGTGTGTTCCATTACATGAAATCCAAATAAAAATCTATTTAAATTACAGGTTGTAATGCAACAAAATAGGAAAAATGCCAAGGGGGATGAATACTTTTGCACGGCACTGTTGTAGTAGCAATAGTAGTAGCAATAGTAGTAGTAGCAGCAGTAGTAGTAGTAGCAGCAGTAGTAGTACTACTAGTAGTAGTAGTAGTAGTAGTAGTAGTAGTAGCAGCAGCAGTAGTAGTAGTAGCAGTACTAGCAGCAGTAGTAGTAGTAGTAGCAGTAGTAGCAGCAGCAGCAGTAGTAGTAGTAGTCGTAGTAGTAGCAGCAGTAATAGCAGTAGCAGTAGTAGCAGCAGCAGTAGCAGTAATAGTAGTAGTAGTAGCAGCAGCAGTAGTAGTAGCAGTAGCAGTAGTAGTAGTAGCAGTAATAGTAGTAGTAGTAGCAGCAGCAGTAGTAGCAGTAGTAGCAGCAGTAGCAGCAGTAGTAGTAGTAGCAGTAATAGTAGTAGCAGTAGCAGCAGCAGCAGCAGTAGTAGTAGTAGCAGTAGTAGCAGTAGCAGTACTAGCAGCAGTAGTAGTAGCAGCAGCAGTAGTAGCAGTAGCAGCAGTAGCAGCAGTAGTAGTAGCAGTAGTAGTAGTAATAGTAGTAGCAGTAGTAGGAATAGTAGTAGTAGCAGCCCATGGCATAGCAATACTATTTATGACACAGGAAGCCTTAGCTAGACTAAGTCAAAACAAGATCACAAGAAGATGATGTTATTATGTTAAAAACTAAAAGGAAACTATATGAAATCTATAATTAGGTTAATTATAGTGAACATTTGGCCTCTGGGCTCTGTGTTCTCCCCCCACCCCTCCTGATGGGAATATGAGCATGGCTGAAATGAATCTGGCCCTTCTCCAGAGGAGAGAATGAAACGGGTCGAGTGAGAGACAGCAAGACACACCTGTGTCCACACACACACACACACACACAGTTGAAGGATATATAAAAAAATATACTAGGCCTAAAATTATGTGACAACCACAACGAAAAAGAAAATATTCAGCCAGACCACGGTGTTCAGCAGCTACCAGTCCTCTGTTATAAACCAGACCAGGGTGTTCAGCAGCTACCGGTCCTCTGTTATAAACCAGACCAGGGTGTTCAGCAGCTACCGGTCCTCTGTTATAAACCAGACCAGGGTGTTCAGCAGCTACCGGTCCTCTGTTGTAAACCAGACCAGGGTGTTCAGCAGCTACCGGTCCTCTGTTATGAACCAGACCAGGGTGTTCAGCAGCTACCAGTCCTCTGTTATAAACCAGACCAGGGTGTTCAGCAGCTACCAGTCCTCTGTTATAAACCAGACCAGGGTGTTCAGCAGCTACCAGTCCTCTGTTATAAACCAGACCAGGGTGTTCAGCAGCTACCAGTCCTCTGTTATAAACCAGACCAGTGTGTTCAGCAGCTAACAGTCCTCTGTTATAAACCAGACCAGTGTGTTCAGCAGCTACCAGTCCTCTGTTATAAACCAGACCAGTGTGTTCAGCAGCTACCAGTCCTCTGTTATAAACCAGACCAGTTAGCCTCCAGCCATCCCAGTGTGTTCAGCAGCTACCAGTCCTCTGTTATAAACCAGACCAGTGTGTTCAGCAGCTACCAGTCCTCTGTTATAAACCAGACCAGGGTGTTCAGCAGCTAACAGTCCTCTGTTATAAACCAGACCAGGGTGTTCAGCAGCTACCAGTCCTCTGTTATAAACCAGACCAGAGTGTTCAGCAGCTACCAGTCCTCTGTTATAAACCAGACCAGTTAGCCTCCAGCCATCCCAGTGTGTTCAGCAGCTACCAGTCCTCTGTTATAAACCAGACCAGTGTGTTCAGCAGCTACCAGTCCTCTGTTATAAACCAGACCAGGGTGTTCAGCAGCTACCAGTCCTCTGTTATAAACCAGACCAGGGTGTTCAGCAGCTAACAGTCCTCTGTTATAAACCAGACCAGGGTGTTCAGCAGCTAACAGTCCTCAGTTATAAACCAGACCAGGGTGTTCAGCAGCTAACAGTCCTCAGTTATAAACCAGACCAGTGTGTTCAGCAGCTACCAGTCCTCTGTTATAAACCAGAGTGTTCAGCAGCTACCAGTCCTCTGTTATAAACCAGACCAGGGTGTTCAGCAGCTACCAGTCCTCTGTTATAAACCAGACCAGGGTGTTCAGCAGCTACCAGTCCTCTGTTATAAACCAGACCAGGGTGTTCAGCAGCTACCAGTCCTCTGTTATAAACCAGACCAGTTAGCCTCCAGCCATCCCAGTGTGTTCAGCAGCTACCAGTCCTCTGTTATAAACCAGACCAGGGTGTTCAGCAGCTACCAGTCCTCTGTTATAAACCAGACCAGTTAGCCTCCAGCCATCCCAGTGTGTTCAGCAGCTACCAGTCCTCTGTTATAAACCAGACCAGTTAGCCTCCAGCCATCCCAGTGTGTTCAGCAGCTACCAGTCCTCTGTTATAAACCAGACCAGGGTGTTCAGCAGCTACCAGTCCTCTGTTATAAACCAGACCAGTTAGCCTCCAGCCATCCCAGTGTGTTCAGCAGCTACCAGTCCTCTGTTATAAACCAGACCAGGGTGTTCAGCAGCTAACAGTCCTCTGTTATAAACCAGACCAGGGTGTTCAGCAGCTAACAGTCCTCAGTTATAAACCAGACCAGTGTGTTCAGCAGCTACCAGTCCTCTGTTATAAACCAGACCAGGGTGTTCAGCAGCTACCAGTCCTCTGTTATAAACCAGACCAGTTAGCCTCCAGCCATCCCAGTGTGTTCAGCAGCTACCAGTCCTCTGTTATAAACCAGACCAGTGTGTTCAGCAGCTACCAGTCCTCTGTTATAAACCAGACCAGGGTGTTCAGCAGCTAACAGTCCTCTGTTATAAACCAGACCAGGGTGTTCAGCAGCTAACAGTCCTCTGTTATAAACCAGACCAGGGTGTTCAGCAGCTAACAGTCCTCTGTTATAAACCAGACCAGTGTGTTCAGCAGCTACCAGTCCTCTGTTATAAACCAGAGTGTTCAGCAGCTACCAGTCCTCTGTTATAAACCAGACCAGGGTGTTCAGCAGCAACCAGTCCTCTGTTATAAACCAGACCAGGGTGTTCAGCAGCTACCAGTCCTCTGTTATAAACCAGACCAGTTAGCCTCCAGCCATCCCAGTGTGTTCAGCAGCTACCAGTCCTCTGTTATAAACCAGACCAGGGTGTTCAGCAGCTAACAGTCCCCAGTTATAAACCAGACCAGTGTGTTCAGCAGCTACCAGTCCTCTGTTATAAACCAGACCAGGGTGTTCAGCAGCTACCAGTCCTCTGTTATAAACCAGACCAGGGTGTTCAGCAGCTACCAGTCCTCTGTTATAAACCAGACCAGAGTGTTCAGCAGCTACCAGTCCTCTGTTATAAACCAGACCAGGGTGTTCAGCAGCTACCAGTCCTCTGTTATAAACCAGACCAGAGTGTTCAGCAGCTACCAGTCCTCTGTTATAAACCAGACCAGTTAGCCTCCAGCCATCCCAGTGTGTTCAGCAGCTACCAGTCCTCTGTTATAAACCAGACCAGTGTGTTCAGCAGCTACCAGTCCTCTGTTATAAACCAGACCAGGGTGTTCAGCAGCTAACAGTCCTCTGTTATAAACCAGACCAGGGTGTTCAGCAGCTACCAGTCCTCTGTTATAAACCCGACCAGGGTGTTCAGCAGCTACCAGTCCTCTGTTATAAACCAGACCAGAGTGTTCCGCAGCTACCAGTCCTCTGTTATAAACCAGACCAGTTAGCCTCCAGCCATCCCAGTGTGTTCAGCAGCTACCAGTCCTCTATTATAAACCAGACCAGTGTGTTCAGCAGCTAACAGTCCTCTGTTATAAACCAGACCAGTGTGTTCAGCAGCTACCAGTCCTCTGTTATAAACCAGACCAGGGTGTTCAGCAGCTAACAGTCCTCTGTTATAAACCAGACCAGGGTGTTCAGCAGCTACCAGTCCTCTGTTATAAACCAGACCAGGGTGTTCAGCAGCTACCAGTCCTCTGTTATAAACCAGACCAGGGTGTTCAGCAGCTACCAGTCCTCTGTTATAAACCAGACCAGGGTGTTCAGCAGCTAACAGTCCTCTGTTATAAACCAGACCAGGGTGTTCAGCAGCTAACAGTCCTCTGTTATAAACCAGACCAGGGTGTTCAGCAGCTAACAGTCCTCTGTTATAAACCAGACCAGGGTGTTCAGCAGCTAACAGTCCTCAGTTATAAACCAGACCAGTGTGTTCAGCAGCTACCAGTCCTCTGTTATAAACCAGAGTGTTCAGCAGCTAACAGTCCTCTGTTATAAACCAGACCAGGGTGTTCAGCAGCAACCAGTCCTCTGTTATAAACCAGACCAGTGTGTTCAGCAGCTACCAGTCCTCTGTTATAAACCAGACCAGGGTGTTCAGCAGCTACCAGTCCTCTGTTATAAACCAGACCAGTGTGTTCAGCAGCTACCAGTCCTCTGTTATAAACCAGAGTGTTCAGCAGCTAACAGTCCTCTGTTATAAACCAGACCAGGGTGTTCAGCAGCAACCAGTCCTCTGTTATAAACCAGACCAGTGTGTTCAGCAGCTACCAGTCCTCTGTTATAAACCAGAGTGTTCAGCAGCTAACAGTCCTCTGTTATAAACCAGACCAGGGTGTTCAGCAGCTACCAGTCCTCTGTTATAAACCAGACCAGTTAGCCTCCAGCCATCCCAGTGTGTTCAGCAGCTACCAGTCCTCTGTTATAAACCAGAGTGTTCAGCAGCTAACAGTCCTCTGTTATAAACCAGACCAGGGTGTTCAGCAGCAACCAGTCCTCGGTTATAAACCAGACCAGGGTGTTCAGCAGCTACCAGTCCTCTGTTATAAACCAGACCAGTTAGCCTCCAGCCATCCCAGTGTGTTCAGCAGCTACCAGTCCTCTGTTATAAACCAGACCAGTGTGTTCAGCAGCTACCAGTCCTCTGTTATAAACCAGACCAGGGTGTTCAGCAGCTACCAGTCCTCTGTTATAAACCAGACCAGGGTGTTCAGCAGCTAACAGTCCTCAGTTATAAACCAGACCAGTGTGTTCAGCAGCTACCAGTCCTCTGTTATAAACCAGACCAGGGTGTTCAGCAGCTAACAGTCCTCTGTTATAAACCAGACCAGGGTGTTCAGCAGCTAACAGTCCTCTGTTATAAACCAGACCAGGGTGTGGTGGAATTTTCTGCATTTTCTCCATCATCAAAACCTCTGAAACCTCCACAACAGGCCAGGCCAGGCGAGGCCAGGTCAGGACAGGCCAGGCATAGCCAGTGCAACACAGGGGTTGAAAACACACAGCAGAGTACCACACACACACACCTGTGTATCAAAATAAAACACTCCACAGACTAACACCCATTAGACACCGTCCGGTGACTGAAACAGGCTTGAAATGAGTCTCCTGACAAACGCTGTATGACTGAAGGGTCTGGTGAGATCCATGTCTGGTACCCTGTCAGCGTCTTAAAAACGCTTGGCCTTTTCTCTCTCTAACTCCTACACCGTTAGTGTAAAGCATGAAACAGAGAGTCTGACTGCCGTTAGGTTCTCATCACAGTGGGAGGTTTGTTCTCGCTTGAAGAAGAGCGGAACCCCGCTGCGTGTCGACCCGGCAGCGAAGAACCTGTCGTTTCTACTTGTAGAATCACAATGCTTGTCAATGACCAACAAGTTGACTCGGAGCCAACAGCAGAGAAAACAAAAAAGAAAAAAAAAAATAGCATTTTCTCCGTAAAGCTACGGTCATGAGACAGTCACAACAGGTGTTTCACCTTACAGTGAAATGCTTAATTACAGGCTCTAACCAATAGTACAAAAATGGTATTAGGTGAACAATAGGTAGGTAAAGTAATAAAACAGTAAAAAGACAGGCTATATACAGTAGAGGCGCTCTATACAGTAGAGGCTCCACACAGTAGAGGCTCCATACAGTAGAGGCTCCATACAGTAGAGGCTCCACACAGGAGAGGCTCCACACAGGAGAGGCTCCACACAGTAGAGGCTCCACACAGTAGAGGCTCCACACAGTAGAGGCTCCATACAGTAGAGGGGCTCCATACAGTAGAGGGGCTCCATACAGACACCGGTTAGTCAGGCTGATTGAGGTAGTATGTACATGTAGGTATGGTTAAAGTGACTATGCAGATATGATAAACTGAGAGTAGCAGTAGCGTACAAGAGGTGTTGGCGGGTGGTGGGGGGGACACAATGCAGATAGCCCGGTTAGCCAATGTGCGGGAGCACTGGTTGGTCGGACCAATTGAGGTAGTATGTACATGAATGTATAGTTAAAGTGACTATGCATATAAGATAAACAGGGAGTAGCAGCAGCGTAAAAGAGGGGTTGGGGGGTGCACACAATGCAAATAGTCCGGGTAACCATTTGGTTACCTGTTCAGGAGTCTTATGGCTTGGGTGTAAAAACTGTTGAGAAGCCTTTTTGTCCTAGACTTGGCACTCCGGTACCACTTGCCATGCGGTAGTAGAGAGAACAGTCTATGACTGGGGTGGCTGGGGTCTTTGACAGTTGTTAGGGCCTTCCTCTGACACCGCCTGGTGTAGAGGTCCTGGATGGCAGGCAGGTTAGCCCCAGTGATGTACTGGGCCGTACACATTACCCTCTGTAGTGCCTTGCGGTCGGATGCCGAGCAGTTTCTATACCAGGCAGTAATGCAACCAGTCAGGATGCTCTCGATGGTGCAGCTGTAGAACCTTTTGAGGATCTCAGGTCCCATGTCATATCTTTTTAGTTTCCTGAGGGGGAATAGGCTTTGTCGTGCCGTGTTTGGACCAATCTAGTTTGTTGTTGATGTGGACACCAAGGAACTTGAAGCTCTCATCCTGCTCCACTACAGCCCCGTCGATGAGAATGGGGACGTGCTCGGTCCTCCTTTTCCTGTAGTCCAAATCATCTCTTTAGTCTTGGTTACATTGAGAGATGGGTTGTTATTCTGGCACTACCCAGCCAGGTCTCTGACCTTCTCCCTACAGGCCGTCTCGTCGCTGTCGGTGATCAGGCCTACAGCTCCAGTATTGAGGATCAACGTGGCAGATGTGTCATTACCTACCCTTACCACCTGGGGGCGGCCCATCAGGAAGTCCAGGATCCAGTTGCAGAGGGAGGTGTTTAGTCCCAGGATCCTTAGCTTAGTGATGAACTTTGAGGGTACTATAGTGTTGAACGCTGAGCTGTCGTCAATGAATAGCATTCTCACATAGGTATTCCTTTTGTGCAGTCTGGTCCAGCAGCCAGTCCAGTCTGGTCCAGCAGCCAGCTACCTCTCGCACAGTTTAACAACTCCTCTTCTTGTCTCCCTGGCAGACAGACATCACCCCCCTCTCTCTCCCCTTTTTCTCTCCCTCCTGGCATAATGCATACGTGGGATTCAGTAACATAGTCAGTGAGAAGTTTGTGTACGTGTGCGAAAGAGAGAAGGGAGGGCCTAGACAAAGCTGGCAGCAAATATGATTTGTATGTGTGAGAGGCAGAGTGGAAAAATTGACAGAGAGAGAGACAGACAAAGAAACAGAAAGACAGAGCCCCTCTCCCCTCCCCATTCTCTTCTACAGAGAGAATGAGAGCAGGATGAGGAATGGTAGCATGCCGAGTCAGGCTCCTTAGACACTGGAGACCAAGGGTAGATGAGACCGAGGGGGACCAAGACCGAGGGGGACCGAGGGAGATAGACACAGAGGATGAGGAATGGTAGCATGCCGAGTCAGGTTCCTTAGACTCTGGATTTGGCAGACACTTGAAACTTTGGGCCCCGACCAACCTGCTCTAAGCCACAGTGCATCCAGCCACCTCATAAATCCCTGTTTGAACAGTATTAGGTGTGTGTGTGTGTGTGTGTGTGTGTGTGTGTGTGTACTCTCAAGGTAGGTGGCGGTCCAGGCCACCGGGCTAAAAGCAGACCGAGCATGGCAGGAACTTGGCTCCAGACCTGAGGGCTGAGAGTTGACAAAACAGAAAAGCTAGCCGTGCATCTGGTTTCTTATATAAAACGACAGAGCAATGAGACGTATTGTACCCGTCATCAAATGGAGAGCTTTTTAATATCAGCCGAAGAAAGGACAGGAAGCATATTCTCTCCCTCCCCCTCCAAGGGTTGAACGCTATTGCTAGCCGTTAGCACCATAGAGCGTTTATCAGATGATTCTCTCAGACGCAGAGGTAGCAGTAAATAAATACAATAGCACCCTATTCCCTATAAAGTGCACTACTTTAGACCAGAGCCATTAATGGGTGAACTACCTACAGTGGGGAAAAACAATTATTTAGTCAGCCACCAATTGTGCAAGTTCTCCCACTTAAAAAGATGAGGCCTGTAATTTTCATCATAGGTACACTTCAACTATGACAGACAGAATGAGAAAGAAAATTCAGAAAATCACATTGTAGGATTTTTTATGAATTTATTTGCAAATTATGGGGGGAAATAAGTATTTGGTCACCTACAAACAAGCAAGATTTCTGGCTCTCACAGACCTGTAACAACTTCTTTAAGAGGCTCCTCCGTCCTCCACTCGTTACCTGAAAATCCTACAATGGGATTTATTTTCTTTTCATTCTTCTCACTTCTCATCTCACCTCCCATTTAGGAGGTGTCTTCCTCCGGAGGGGAGCCCTGGTTAACCTGGCCTTATAGAACACACCAACTGAGGGGAGCCCTGGTTAACCTGGCCTTATAGAAAAACACACCAACTGAGGGGAGCCCTGGTTAACCTGGACTTATAGAAAAACACACCAACTGAGGGGAGCCCTGAAGTGCTTTGAGAGACTAGTCAAGGACCATATCACCTCCACCCTACCTGACACCCTAGACCCACTCCAATTTGCTTACCGCCCAAATAGGTCCACAGACGATGCAATCTCAACCACACTGCCCTAACCCATCTGGACAAGAGGAATACCTATGTGAGAATGCTGTTCATCGACTACAGCTCGGCATTCAACACCATAGTACCCTCCAAGCTCGTCATCAAGCTCGAGACCCTGGGTCTCGACCCCGCCCTGTGCAACTGGGTACTGGACTTCCTGACAGGCCGCCCCCAGGTGGTGAGGGTAGGCAACAACATCTCCTCCCCGCTGATCCTCAACACTGGGGCCCCACAAGGGTGCGTTCTGAGCCCTCTCCTGTACTCCCTGTTCACCTACGACTGCGTGGCCACGCACGCCTCCAACTCAATCATCAAGTTTGCGGACGACACAACAGTGGTAGGCTTGATTACCAACAACGACGAGACGGCCTACAGGGAGGAGGTGAGGGCCCTCGGAGTGTGGTGTCAGGAAAATAACCTCACACTCAACGTCAACAAAACTAAGGAGATGATTGTGGACTTCAGGAAACAGCAGAGGGAACACCCCCATCCACATCGATGGAACAGTAGTGGAGAGGGTGGCAAGAGTGATAGAGGCTACAGGAACAACCACAATATTTACCTAACCAAAGACAGCTGCCATGGCGTGCGTGCCGCGTGCCGGGGAATAAGAACGTTATGGGAGGTGGCGTGCCGGGGAATAAGAACGTAATGTGAGGTGGCGTGCCGGGGAATAAGAACGTAATGTGAGTTGGCGTGCCGGGGAATAAGAACGTAATGTGAGGTGGCGTGCCGGGGAATAAGAACGTAATGTGAGCTACCGTGGTGTGCCAGGGGAATAAGAACGTGAGGTGCCGTGGCGTGTCGGGGGAATAAGAAGGTGAGGTGGCGTGGCGTGCCGGGGAATAAGAACGTAATGTGAGGTGGCGTGGCGTGCCGGGGAATAAGAACGTAATGTGAGGTGGCGTGGCGTGCCGGGGAATAAGAACGTAATGTGAGGTGGCGTGCCGGGGAATAAGAACGTAATGTGAGGTGGCGTGCCGGGGAATAAGAACGTAATGTGAGGTGCCGTGCCGGGGAATAAGAACGTAATGTGAGGTGCCGTGTCGGGGGAATAAGAACGTAATGTGAGGTGCCGTGTCGGGGGAATAAGAACGTAATGTGAGGTGCCGTGTCGGGGGAATAAGAACGTAATGTGAGGTGCCGTGTCGGGGGAATAAGAACGTAATGTGAGCTACCGTGGTGTGCCAGGGAATAAGAACGTGAGGTGCCGTGGCGTGTCGGGGGAATAAGAAGGTGAGGTGCCGTGGCGTGTCGGGGGAATAAGAACGTAATGTGGCGTGGCGTGCCGGGGGAATAAGAACGTAATGTGAGGTGGCGTGGCGTGCCGGGGGAATAAGAACGTAATGTGAGGTGGCGTGCCGGGGAATAAGAACGTAATGTGAGGTGGCGTGGCGTGCCGGGGGAATAAGAACGTGAGGTGCCGTGGCGTGCCGCGTGTCGGGGGAATAAGAACGTAATGTGAGCTGCCGTGCCGGGGGAATAAGAACGTAATGTGAGCTGCCGTCTGGCCCATTCATTCAAAAACAGGAGAGATTCTACCACCAGGGTTCTGCAGACAGACAAACCTTTTTCTGTTCTCTGCTCCCCCGTCTCCCGCTTCTCACGAGGGGAGTAGGGCGATATGACCTCAAACTTATGGGCGATTCACGATATACAGTGCATTCGGAAATGTATTCCAGACCGCTTTCATTTTTCCACACATTGTTTTGTTCCAGCCATATTCTAAAATGTATTAAAACCTCATTCAAAAGAAGTATTTCGACATCACAATACCTCACAATGACATCACAATACCTCACAATGACATCACAATACCATCACAATACCTCACAATGACATCACAATACCTCACAATACCTCACAATACCTCACAATGACATCACAATACCTCACAATGACATCACAATACCATCACAATGACATCACAATACCATCACAATACCATCACAATACCATCACAATGACATCACAATACCTCACAATACCTCACAATACAATCACAATACCATCACAATACCATCACAATACCATCACAATACCATCACAATACCATCACAATACCTCACAATACCTCACAATACCTCACAATGACATCACAATACCATCACAATACCATCACAATACCATCACAATACCATCACAATACCATCACAATACCATCACAATACCATCACAATGACATCACAATACCTCACAATACCATCACAATACCATCACAATACCATCACAATACCATCACAATACCATCACAATACCTCACAATACCATCACAATACCTCACAATACCTCACAATGACAAAGTGAAAACAGGTTTTTAGAAATGTTAGTACATGTATTACAAATAAATCAAACAGAAACACTATATTTACATAAGTATTCAGACTCTTTGGTATGAGACTCGAAATTGAGCTCAGGTGCATCCTGTTTCTATTGATCATCCTTGTGATGTTTCTACAACTTGATTGGAATCCACCTGTGGTAAATTCAATTGATTGGAGATTATTTGGAAAGGCACACACCTGTCTATATAAAGGTCCCACAGTTGACAGTGCACGTCAGAGCAAAAACAAAGCCATGAGGTCGAAGGAATTGTCTGTAGAGCTCCGACACAGGATTGTGTCGAGGTACAGATCTGGTGAAGGGTACCAAAACATTTCTGCAGCATTGAAGGTCCCCAAGAACAGTGGCCTCCATCATTCTTAAATGGAAGAAGTTTGGAACCACCAAGAGTCTTCCTAGAGCTGGCCACCCAGCCAGATGACCAAGAACCTGATGGTCACTCTGACAGAGCTCCAGAGTTGCTCTGTGGAGATGGGAGAACATTCCAGAAGGACAATCGCTGTAGCACTTCACCAACCAGGCCTTTATGGAAGAGTGGTCAGATGGAAGTTTGCCAAAAGGCACCTAAAGGACTCTCAGACCATGAGAAACAAGATTCTCTGGTCTGATGAAACCAAGATTGAACTCTTTGGCCTGAATGCCACGCAGCACGTCGAGGAAACCTGGCACAATACCTACGGTGAAGCACGGTGGTGGCAGTATCATGCTGTGGGAATGTTTTTCAGAGGCAGGGACTGGGAGACTAGTCAGGATTGAGGGAAAGATGAACGGAGCAAAGTACAGAGAGAGAGAGATCCTTGATGAAAACCTGCTCCAGAGCGCTCAGGACCTCAGACTGGGGCGAAGGTTCACACATAGCACATAGCCAAGACAACGCAGTAGTGCCTTCGGGAATGTCCTTGAGTGGCCCAACCAGAACCCGGACTTGAACCCGATCAACCATCTCTGGAGAGACCAGAAGATAGCTGTGCAGCGCTCCCCATTCAACCTGACAGAGCTTGAGAGGATCTGCAGAGGTGAATGGGAAAAACTCACCAAATACAGGTGTGCCAAGCTTGTAGCGTCGTACCCAAGAAGACTCAAGGTTGTATTCGTGGCCAAAGTATCTTCAACAAAATACAGACTAAAGGGTCTGACTACTTATTCTAATTGTGATACTTCAGTTTATTTTTAATACATTTGCAAACATTTCTAAAAACCTGTTTTTGCTTTGGTCATTATGGGTAGTTTGTGTAGATTGAATTAAATGTTTTTCCCCCTCGTCATTTTAGAATAATTCTGTAACGTAACAAAATGTGGAAAGTCAAGGGGTCTGAATACTTTCCAAAAGCACTGTGGATTAAAAAAATGTTTCACCAAATAAGATTTGTTGTGCAATTAAAAGTAAAACACACTGCATTTCAAACCGCCAGTGATTAGCCCAGGCGCCCGTGATTAGCCCAGGCGCCCGTGATTAGCCCAGGCGCCCGTGATTAGCCCAGGCGCCCGTGATTAGCCCAGGCGCCCGTGATTAGCCCAGGCGCCCGTGATTAGCCCAGGCGCCCGTGATTAGCCCAGGCGCCCGTGATTAGCCCAGGCGCCCGTGATTAGCCCAGGCGCCCGTGATTAGCCAGCTAATCTTTTACATTTCAAGTTGAATCAACGTGGATCTATCTGCTAGATAACAAGGTAGAACAGTTGAATTGTTATGAACACATCGTGCTGTCCGTCTCCAACGGTTTGAGCAGCAGGCTAGCTAGCCTGTCCACTCTGTTCAGATGTTTTTCTCAGCATGAGAACCAGTTGCCAGTTACTTATATAAATGCTGTTTTGTTCTTATTGCACATTTATAAAACACAGACTAGACAGCTAGTAAAACAGTCTTTGGCTAAAAGGCTGCTAGCGCTCACGACAAACTGAGCATTCCTTTTCCAGAATCAATGTTCATTGATACTCCCGTTTTAGTAGAGTCAGCTCCGCAGGCAGTTTGAAGAGTTGAGACATAAACATGGGAAGGTGAACATTGGTGAGAGTAGCGGGGGAGGGGCTTGGTGTGTGTAGCAGGGGAGGGGGGCTTGGTGTGTGTAGCAGGGGAGGGGGGCTTGGTGTGTGTGTAGCAGGGGAGGGGGGCTTGGTGTGTGTGTAGCAGGGGAGGGGCTTGGTGTGTGTAGCAGGGGGCTTGGTGTGTGTAGCAGGGGGGCTTGTGTGTGTAGCGGGGGGGCTTGGTGTGTGTAGCGGGGGAGGGGGCTTGGTGTGTGTAGCGGGGAGGGGGCTTGGTGTGTGTAGCGGGGGGAGGGGCTTGGTGTGTGTAGCGGGGGGGAGGGGCTTGGTGTGTGTAGCGGGGGAGGGGCTTGGTGTGTGTAGCGGGGGAGGGGCTTGGTGTGTGTAGCGGGGGAGGGGCTTGGTGTGTGTAGCGGGGGGGAGGGGCTTGGTGTGTGTAGCGGGGGAGGGGCTTGGTGTGTGTAGCGGGGAGGGGGCTTGGTGTGTGTAGCGGGGGAGGGGGCTTGGTGTGTGTAGCGGGGGAGGGGGCTTGGTGTGTGTAGCGGGGGAGGGGCTTGGTGTGTGTAGCGGGGGAGGGGGCTTGGTGTGTGTAGCGGGGGAGGGGCTTGGTGTGTGTAGCGGGGGAGGGGGCTTGGTGTGTGTAGCGGGGGGGGAGGGGCTTGGTGTGTGTAGCGGGGGGGAGGGGCTTGGTGTGTGTAGCGGGGGAGGGAGGGGCTTGGTGTGTGTAGCGGGGGAGGGAGGGGCTTGGTGTGTGTAGCGGGGGAGGGGCTTGGTGTGTGTAGCGGGGGGAGGGGCTTGGTGTGTGTAGCGGGGGAGGGGCTTGGTGTGTGTAGCGGGGGGGGAGGGGCTTGGTGTGTGTAGCGGGGGAGGGGCTTGGTGTGTGTAGCGGGGGGAGGGGCTTGGTGTGTGTAGCGGGGGGAGGGGCTTGGTGTGTGTAGCGGGGGAGGGGCTTGGTGTGTGTAGCGGGGGAGGGGCTTGGTGTGTGTAGCGGGGGAGGGGCTTGGTGTGTGTGTAGCAGGGGAGGGGCTTGGTGTGTGTAGCAGGGGAGGGGCTTGGTGTGTGTAGCAGGGGGAGGGGCTTGGTGTGTGTGTAGCAGGGGAGGGGCTTGGTGTGTGTGTAGCAGGGGAGGGGCTTGGTGTGTGTGTAGCAGGGGAGGGGCTTGGTGTGTGTGTAGCAGGGGAGGGGCTTGGTGTGTGTGTAGCAGGGGAGGGGCTTGGTGTGTGTGTAGCAGGGGGAGGGGCTTGGTGTGTGTGTAGCAGGGGAGGGGCTTGGTGTGTGTAGCAGGGGAGGGGCTTGGTGTGTGTGTAGCAGGGGAGGGGCTTGGTGTGTGTGTAGCAGGGGAGGGGCTTGGTGTGTGTGTAGCAGGGGAGGGGCTTGGTGTGTGTGTAGCAGGGGAGGGGCTTGGTGTGTGTGTAGCAGGGGAGGGGCTTGGTGTGTGTGTGTAGCAGGGGAGGGGCTTGGTGTGTGTGTAGCAGGGGAGGGGCTTGGTGTGTGTGTAGCAGGGGAGGGGCTTGGTGTGTGTGTAGCAGGGGGAGGGGCTTGGTGTGTGTGTATAAAGGGGAAGGTGAACACAGCACAGAAGGAGCGAAATAGATGAGACCAAAAATACAAGAGAACAAGTGGACACAAAACGCTCAGAAAAACACACAAAACAACAAATTCTTGGTGTACAGGCATTGGGAATATCGAGCTAAAACATTAAAATCCGAATGAACTTGATATATTGCCGAGCCTTAGAGGGGTTTCAAGCCAAGATAACTCCTAACATGATTCAGTCAGTACACAAAGACCCTACAGAATAACGAAAGGGGCTTTGGGAGCACGAGAGCCTGGGTTAAGCACCGTACACAAGCCCCTCGTGTAATTCACAGCGTCTGGATCCACACTAGTAGCAATGTGAATACTAGACAGTGGACAGACAGTGGACAGACAGTGGACAGACAGTGGACAGACAGTGGACAGACAGTGGACAGACAGTGGACAGACAGTGGACAGACAGTGGACAGACAGTGGACCTCAACCATCGAGGGACAGGAGAGTTTGGAGACTTGGACAACAAGCAGGACGAACAGTCGCTGTCACGATTCCAAATCAAACAAGGGCTTTGCTCTACCAATAAACAAACCTGACCTAGCATCCTCGACATCGAGGTTTATGTGGCTTACTTTGGTTCTGTTACATGAATAAGGACAAGCATGTATATTAGATTACACCAACGCTCATTAAAATCAAACAACGGAGCACGAGATGTCCTTTTAGAAATGCAAACAAGCGACGGTGTGTTTGTTCAGAGCTCTGGGAACGTTGCCTCTGTCGAAAGAATATTGGGAGGATAATTTGAGCTGGGGTCGTGTCGAGGCAGACTGCCTACTTCAGTTTTCTGCCTTTCTTTCCTACCTCTTAATCCCCCTATCTTTTCGGCTCTCTCCTTCGGTTCGGTTCCAGTGTTAGACGCCAATTTATTCCTTGGAGAGAAGAGAGGACATTGAAAGGAAGTGTACTGCTACACAACAAAAGTATGTGGACACCTGCTCGTCCAACATCTCATTCCAAAATCATGGGGATTAATATGGAGTTGGTCCCTCCTTTGCTGCTATAACAGCCTCCACTCTTCTGGGATGGCTTTCCACTAGATGTTGGAACATTGATGAGGGGACTTGATTCCATTCAGCAACAAGAGCATTAGTGAGGTCGGACACTGATGTTGGGCGATTAGGACTGGCTCGCAGTCGGAGTTCCAATTTATTCCAAAGGTGTTCAATGGGGTTGAGGTCAGGACTCAATGCAGGGCAGTCAAGTTCTTCCACACCGATCTCGACAAACCATTTCTGTATGGACCTCGCTTTGTGCACGGGGGCATTGTCATGCTGAAACAGGAAAGGGCCTTCCTCAAACTGTTGCCACAAAGTTGGAAGCACAGAATCATCTAGAATGTCATTGTATGCTGTAGCGTTAAGATTTCCCTTCTTTGGAACTAAAGGACCTAGTCCGAATCATGAAAAACAGCCCCAGCCATTATTTAAAAACAGCCAAAGACCATTATTCCTCCTCCACCAAACTTTACAGTTGGCACTATGAATTGGGGCAGGTAGTGTATCTCCATGTCAGGTTTGGTGAGGGGGAGGATGGGGATGGCGTCTGAAGAACAGATTGTCTGGAGGAGATGAGTTAACCATACAGGTCCTACAGTGACCGTGTTAACCCCTAGGGCCCTGTCATGTTAACCCCTAGGGCCCTGTCATGTTAACCCCTAGGGCCCTGTCATGTTAACCCCTAGGGCCCTGTCATGTAAACCCCTAGGGCCCTGTCATGTAAACCCCTAGGGCCCTGTCATGTTAACCCCTAGGGCCCTGTCATGTTAACCCCTAGGGCCCTGTCATGTTAACCCCTAGGGCCCTGTCATGTTAACCCCTAGGGCCCTGTCATGTTAACCCCTAGGGCCCTGTCATAGAGTCCATGTCCTGACGAAATGAGGCCGTTCTGAGGGCAAAAGGGGGAGGAGCAACTCAATATTACAAAAAGTGTTCGTAATGTTTTGTCCACTCAGTTACTGACTTATTAACCCCTCGTGCAACATTTCCCAAACTCAGTCCTTTGGACCCAAAGGGTAGCACGTTTTGCCTTAACAGTACACGGCTGAATCAAACGATCAAACCTTGAGGATTAGTTGATTATTTAAATCGGCTGTGTAGTTCTAGTGCAAAAAACAAAACATGCTCCCCCTGGGGTCACCAGGACCGAGTTTGGGAAACTGTGCCCTAGGGCCTGTCATGTCCTATTGTGGGCTTGACTGAGCAGACAAGGCTTTGGTTTGATGGGCTTGACTGAGCAGACAAGGCTTCGGTTCAAAGAGCTACCACAGTCACATGCTTGGAAACGAGGGGTAAATTGTCCTTAATGTAAGGCCAGTTTGCTAGATTAGGGTTGGAACAAAAACCTACAGGATGGTAGCACTCCAGGATTAAAATTAGAGATCCCTGGTCTAGGGTAGAGGTCGGCCGATTATGATGTTTCAACACCGATACTAATACCGATTATTGGAGGACCAAAACGCCGATACCGATTAATTGGCCGATTTAAGAATATATATAAATATTTTTAATAATGACAATTACAACAATACTGAATGAACACTTATTTTAACTTAATATAATACATCAATAAAATCAATTTAACCTCAAGTAAATAATGAAACATGTTCAATTTGGTTTAAATAATGCAAAAACAAGGTGTTGGAGAAGTAAAAGTGCAATATGTGCCATGTAAGAAAGCTAACGTTTCAGTTCCTTGCTCAGAACATGAGAACATATGAAAGCTGGTGGTTTCTTTTAACATGAGTCTTCAATATTCCCAGGTAAGAAGTTTTAGGTTGTAGTTATTATAGGAATTATAGGACTATTTCTCTCTATACCATTTGTATTTCATATACCTTTGACTATTGGATGTTCTTATAGGCACTTTAGTATTGCCAGTGTAACAGTATAGCTTCCGTCCCTCTAGTTAGCGCGCGCTAACTAGCTGGCCATTTCACTTCGGTTACACCAGCCTCATCTCGGGAGTTGATATGCTTCAAGTCATAAACAGCGCAATGCTTGGTGCACAGCGAAGAACTGCTGGCAAAACGCACAAAAGTGCTGTTTGAATCAATGTTTACACGCCTGCTTCTGCCTACCATCGCTCAGTCACATACTTGTATGCTTAGTCAGATTATATGCAACGCAGGACACGCTAGATAATATCTAGTAATATCATCAACCATGTGTAGTTAACTAGTGATTATGATTGATTGCATTCGCGTAACAGTCTCCTTGTGGAGTGCAACGAGAGAGGCAGGTCGTTATTGCGTTGGACTAGTCAACTGTAACGTTGCAAGATTGGATCCCCCGAGCTGACAAGGTGAAAATCTGTCGTTCTGCCCCTGAACAGGCAGTTAACCCACTGTTCCTAGGACGTCATTGAAAATAAGAATGTGTTCTTAACCGACTTTCCTAGTTAAATAAAAGGTATAATAAAATAAATTTCAAAAAAATAAATGTATTATTATTATTATTAATTTTTAAATCGGCGCGCAAAAATACAGATTTCTGATTGTTATGAAAACCATCCCTAATTAATCGGCCATTCCGATTAATCGATCAACCTCTAGTACCTACCCTTTAAATGGGGGATCCTCAAACAGTATAGAGGTGTCTGTCTGTCTGTCTACAGCAGATTCTTTGTCAGTGGGAGAGAAAAAAAAAGTTTTACCTTAGAAACAGAAGAGAGCCATTCCAGCCTGTAGCTGGAAACAGAAGAGAGCCATTCCAGCCTGTAGCTGGAAACAGAAGAGAGCCATTCCAGCCTGTAGCTAGAAACAGAAGAGAGCCATTCCAGCCTGTAGCTAGAAACAGAAGAGAGCCATTCCAGCCTGTAGCTGGAAACAGAAGAGAGCCATTCCAGCCTGTAGCTGGAAACAGAAGAGAGCCATTCCAGCCTGTAGCTGGAAACAGAAGAGACCCATTCCAGCATTTAAATATTGATGATTTTAGTGCTGCTAACTGTTTGCCTCCCTCCCCCACACAGTCTCTCAGAAAATGTTCTCCTTTTTGACTCAATGATTCCGAGCAGCGCAGGGACTCTGAACAGTCAAAGGTCATTAAAAACAGCCCCGAGGTGCCTCTCCCCAACATATACTGGACCCTGTCTGCCCACAAGCCACTCATCTCGTCTCCGTCCCAGGGACCCCCAGGGTTCCTCTCCTGCCCACAGTTCCCACCCTGATCCATTACTCATGACCACCAGTAAACACAAGATGGTAGAGTTGAAATGTGTCTGTAAGATGAGGACAGGAGATGATTCACCAAGCCTCGGAGCTGAGGTATAATGGCCATAAAACGCTGATGGAATTATCCACAACGCAAGGGTTTTTAGAGCGAACACAAGAGGAGAGAGAGAGAGAGGGATAGAGGAAGAGGGATAGAGCGAGAGAGACGGACCACACAAGGCTAATCAGATTTGACAGATTGGCTTAACTAAAAGGACTGATCTGGTCTTTGTCCTACCAGATGTCTGGAGGTGTAGGGGGCTGAGTGAGGGATTGGAGGTCACATCACAATATTGAAAGTCTACACAGGCTAGGCCCATTATTGTCCCAACTCGTCACGAGATACGGTCAATGCCAAATGAAATTGCAATTGATTAGTTGCTTGTAAATCACCGGGGGGAGGGGAAATTGATGTGGAGAGTTGGGCAATATATATTACGTGATCTGGACATGCAGGATGACAGGGGATGACACCATACGGTACAGGGATGACAGGGGATGACACCATACGGTACAGGGATGACAGGGGATGACACCATATGGTACAGGGATGACAGGGGATAACACCATACGGCACAGGGATGACACCATACGGTACAAGGATGACACCATACGGTACAGGGATGACAGGGGATGACACCATACGGTACAGGGATGACACCATACGGCACAGGGATAACACCATACGGCACAGGGATGACACCATACGGTACAGGGATGACACCATACGGCACAGGGATGACAGGGGATAACACCATACGGCACAGGGATGACAGGGGATAACACCATACGGCACAGGGATGACAGGGGATAACACCATACGGCACAGGGATGACAGGGGATAACACCATACGGCACAGGGATGACAGGGGTTGACACCATACGGTACAGGGATGACACCATACGGCACAGGGATGACAGGGGATAACACCATACGGCACAGGGATGACAGGGGTTGACACCATACGGTACAGGGATGACACCATACGGCACAGGGATGACAGGGGATAACACCATACGGCACAGGGATGACAGGGGATGACACCATACGGTACAGGGATGACAGGGGATGACACCATACGGTACAAGGATGACACCATACGGTACAGGGATGACAGGGGATGACACCATACGGTACAGGGATGACACCATACGGCACAGGGATAACACCATACGGCACAGGGATGACACCATACGGTACAGGGATGACACCATACGGCACAGGGATGACAGGGGATAACACCATACGGCACAGGGATGACAGGGGATAACACCATACGGCACAGGGATGACAGGGGATAACACCATACGGCACAGGGATGACAGGGGATAACACCATACGGCACAGGGATGACAGGGGTTGACACCATACGGTACAGGGATGACACCATACGGCACAGGGATGACAGGGGATAACACCATACGGCACAGGGATGACAGGGGATAACACCATACGGCACAGGGATGACAGGGGATAACACCATACGGCACAGGGATGACAGGGGATAACACCATACGGCACAGGGATGACAGGGGATAACACCATACGGCACAGGGATGACAGGGGATAACACCATACGGCACAGGGATGACAGGGGATAACACCATACGGCACAGGGATGACAGGGGTTGACACCATACGGCACAGGGATGACAGGGGATGACAGGGGATAACACCATACGGCACAGGGATGACAGGGGATAACACCATACGGTACAGGGATGATACCATACGGCACAGGGATGACAGGGGATAACACCATACGGTACAGGGATGATACCATACGGCACAGGGATGACAGGGGATGACACCATACGGTACAGGGATGACACCATACGGCACAGGGATGACAGGGGATAACACCATACGGTACAGGGATGATACCATACGGCACAGGGATGACAGGGGATGACACCATACGGTACAGGGATGATACCATACGGTACAGGGATGACAGCCCATAACACACGGGTAATGACTTTGAGTCAGAGAGTCAGAGATAGAGGACTCTAGATGCATAGAACCCAGGTCAGAGTTAAATAGAGGACTCTAGATGCATAGAAGCCATTTAAATATGGACATTTAGAAAGTATTCAAGTGGGAGGAGATTCCTCTTAATTGGGAGCTATCAGCCAATGATCAGAGCAATGTTTCGTTTAAATTAGGTTGCCTAATTTCTAAATGTGTATCAGCAAAATCACCTCCATCTAGTGGCCACCATAAATGAGTGATACACCAGGTTAGGTTCAGGACTCCAGCCCTGCTAGTAAATCATCAATATTAGCTTTACGCTTTTTTCCAGACACAAAATCAATATGTGCGACTTTAACATAGAGATAGCCTAAATGGTGCTTCCATCCTGCCACAGCTTCCATCCTGCCACAGCTTCCATCCTGCCACAGCTTCCATCCTGCCACAGCTTCCATCCTGCCACAGCTTCCATCCTGCCACAGCTTCCATCCTGCCACAGCTTCCATCCTGCCACAGCTTCCATCCTGCCACAGCTTCCATCCTGCCACAGCTTCCATCCTGCCACAGCTTCCATCCTGCCACAGCTTCCATCCTGCCACAGCTTCCATCCTGCCACAGCTTCCATCCTGCCACAGCTTCCATCCTGCCACAGCTTCCATCCTGCCACAGCTTCCATCCTGCCACAGCTTCCATCCTGCCACAGCTTCCATCCTGCCACAGCTTCCATCCTGCCACAGCTTCCATCCTGCCACAGCTTCCATCCTGCCACAGCTTCCATCCTGCCACAGCTTCCATCCTGCCACAGCTTCCATCCTGCCACAGCTTCCATCCTGCCACAGCTTCCATCCTGCCACAGCTTCCATCCTGCCACAGCTTCCATCCTGCCACAGCTTCCATCCTGCCACAGCTTCCATCCTGCCACAGCTTCCATCCTGCCACAGCTTCCATCCTGCCACAGCTTCCATCCTGCCACAGCTTCCATAATGGCATGAATACAAAAAGGAGTCCTCTAACCCCGCCTCCAACCAACCCCCGCCTCCAACCAACCCCCGCCTCCAACCAACCCCGCCTCCAACCAACCCCGCCCCCAACCAACCCCGCCACCCAACCAACCCCCGCCTCCAACCAACCCCGCCCCCAACCAACCCCGCCTCCAACCAACCCCCCGCCTCCAACCAACCCCCGCCTCCAACCAACCCCGCCTCCAACCAACCCCCGCCTCCAACCAACCCCCGCCTCCAACCAACCCCGCCACCCAACCAACCCCGCCTCCAACCAACCCCCGCCTCCAACCAACCCCCGCCACCCAACCAACCCCGCCACCCAACCAACCCCCGCCTCCCAACCAACCCCCGCCTCCAACCAACCCCCGCCTCCCAACCAACCCCGCCCCCAACCAACCCCCCGCCCCCAACCAACCCCCGCCTCCCAACCAACCCCGCCTCCAACCAACCCCCGCCTCCAACCAACCCCCGCCTCCAACCAACCCCGCCACCCAACCAACCCCCGCCTCCAACCAACCCCCGCCTCCAACCAACCCCCGCCTCCAACCAACCCCCGCCTCCCAACCAACCCCCGCCTCCAACCAACCCCGCCTCCCAACCAACCCCCGCCTCCCAACCAACCCCCGCCTCCAACCAACCCCGCCTCCAACCAACCCCCGCCACCCAACCAACCCCCGCCACCCAACCAACCCCCGCCTCCAACCAACCCCGCCTCCAACCAACCCCGCCTCCAACCAACCCCCGCCTCCAACCAACCCCCGCCTCCAACCAACCCCCGCCTCCAACCAACCCCCGCCACCCAACCAACCCCGCCACCCAACCAACCCCCGCCTCCAACCAACCCCCGCCTCCCAACCAACCCCCGCCTCCCAACCAACCCCGCCTCCAACCAACCCCCGCCTCCAACCAACCCCCGCCTCCAACCAACCCCCGCCTCCAACCAACCCCGCCACCCAACCAACCCCGCCACCCAACCAACCCCGCCACCCAACCAACCCCGCCACCCAACCAACCCCGCCACCCAACCAACCCCCGCCACCCAACCAACCCCTGGTCAGTCAGAGAGATTGTAGAAGTGATCCTGCAGTGTTTTCCAATCCAGGTCCTGGGGACCCAAATTAGGTGCAGATTTTAGTTTTTTCTCTCCCCTCAAATCAAAGTGTTTGATGAGTTGATGGATGGAATCAGGTGTCGTGTTCAGGCAGAAACTAAATGGATAACCGTGGGTACCCAGGACCCGTGTTAACACTGTGCTACTGTATACTGTTGAAAGGGAAGCCTCAGAAATAGTCTATGGATTGGCCTCAGTTTTACTCACACACACACACACACACAATCCCACTTTGAATAATTCAAACCTGTCCTCCATTTACTGTAAATATGCAGTAACTCAGTAGGTCTAACTAGGCAAATCCCTGACCTTCAGAGGAAGGCTCCACCACAGCACTTCCTCATATTGGTTGAGGAGGACGTATTTAGATGAACAAGCTGCAGGTTGGTTATGAGGTGGGTCTGATTGATGCTAAGTGGCTAAGGCTAACGATCTCTGGCAGAGGAAGGAAGTACCCCCCCTGTAATATACAGAAGGTTTGGTACTGTACACTATGTCCCTGTTTACTTCAAATAATAACCATGACATTTTGTCTCCAGATATCCAGATAGTTGAAAATACATGTTTATTTATTTATTTATTTAAATGTGGGAACTTGTTTGCTGTCTGACTTGGGAGACTGCTGCTCTGTGTGCTGCAGCAGGGTGGGGGAAGGGCCGTGAAACGAGAGGGAGGTAGTAGTAGCCACACTCGTGCTGTTTAGACTAGTTGCCCCCGCAGGTCATCCGTCATTAAGCCTAGTTGCCCCCGTCGGTCATCCGTCATTTAGCCTAGTTGCCCCCGTCGGTCATCCGTCATTTAGCCTAGTTGCCCCCGTCGGTCATCCGTCATTTAGCCTAGTTGCCCCGTCGGTCATCCGTCATTTAGCCTAGTTGCCCCCGTCGGTCATCCGTCATTTAGCCTAGTTGCCCCCGTCGGTCATCCGTCATTTAGCCTAGTTGCCCCCGTCGGTCATCCGTCATTTAGCCTAGTTGCCCCCGTCGGTCATCCGTCATTTAGCCTAGTTGCCCCCGTAGGTTATCCATCCTACCAGCTGGTAGTGACTGTCTAGATCAGGTCCTAATAGAGCCCTGTTCTGTTCCTCTCCCGACTGACAGCCCCCTCAGGGCAGAAGAGTGCCCTGCAGAGCCCCCTCAGGGCAGAAGAGTGCCCTGCAGAGCCCCCTCAGGGCAGAAGAGTGCCCTGCAGAGCCCCCTCAGGGCAGAAGAGTGCCCTGCAGAGCCCCCTCAGGGCAGAAGAGTGCCCTGCAGAGCCCCCTCAGGGCAGAAGAGTGCCCTGCAGAGCCCCCTCAGGGCAGAAGAGTGCCCTGCAGAGCCCCCTCAGGGCAGAAGAGTGCCCTGCAGAGCCCCCTCAGGGCAGAAGAGTGCCCTGCAGAGCCCCCTCAGGGCAGAAGAGTGCCCTGCAGAGCCCCCTCAGGGCAGAAGAGTGCCCTGCAGAGCCCCCTCAGGGCAGAAGAGTGCCCTGCAGAGCCCCCTCAGGGCAGAAGAGTGCCCTGCAGAGCCCCCTCAGGGCAGAAGAGTGCCCTGCACCTTCAACACTAGAACCGCCTGGCCTTTCAGCCTATCAGTACCCGCTAAAGAAGCGTCCTCTTTGGTATACGCATCAGATGCATATCAACCTGCAAGGTGCCCAAGCATAAGCACAAACGCTTGATAAATAGTGGATTAACAACTGTCATTCCTAGTGAAAAAACGTAGGCCTTAATGCCAACTTGACATCTTCAGTTAATGATGCGTCACCATTCTGACAGTGTAATAAATACATGACTGGACAGGGGCGCAGCAGTGGCTGGGCCTGGGAGGGCATAGGCCCACCCACTGGGGAGCCAGACCCAGCCAATCAGAATGAGTTTACAGACGATTCCAGGGGTGAAGAAAAAGGATGTGGAGATCCTGGGCTGGAGTGGTTAAACGTGGTCTGTGGTTGTGAGACCAGTTGGACGTACTGCCAAATTCTTTTTTTTTTTTAAACGACTTTGGTAGCGGCTTATGGTAGATAAATGAACATTATATTCTCTGGCAACAGCTCTGTTGTACATTTCTGCAGTCAGCAATGCAAATGGCACGCTCCCTCAAAACTTGAGACATCTGTGGTATCGTGTTGTGTGACAAAACTGCACATATTAAAGTGGCCTTTTATTGTCCCCAGCACAAGGTGCACCTTTGTAATGATCATGCTGTTTAACCTACTTCTTGATTTGCCACACCTGTCAGGTGGATGGATTATCTTGGCAAAGGAGAAATGCTCTCTAACAGAGATGTACACACATTTCTACACAACATTTGAGAGAAATAAGAAAACACTAAAATAAATAAAAACCCTTGAATGAGTAGGTGTCCAAACTTTGACTGGTTCTGTATAGAAATAAAGAAACTTCAAAATAAATAGTTTCAACGGTATTGAAAAACCATCCCGTGGCGTTTTCTAAATACTCCAGTATACGGTATGTACGGTATGCTGCCCAAGCCTAGTTCATACAATACCCCGGTATGCTGCCCAAGCCTAGTTCATACAATACCCCAGTATAGGGTATGTACGGTGTACTGCCCAAGCCTAGTTCATACATGTAAATTTTTAAGCTGAACATTCTGGTGAAATTCTCACACTGTAGAGATCTGGGACAAGACCTAACAGTATATCTGGCACCTGGCTTCTCTAAAACATGTCAGCAGTCTTGACACTGCATCTCACTCAGAAGGTAATAACCAATAGGAAACAACGAAGACACCTTTACCTTTTAAATATAGTAATACAGAGGAAACACGAGAAGAGAACAGGTATTAAAAAGGCCTTAGTTCCTACCTGTAGTAGGAGGGGCTCAGGGTTGAAGGCCAGGGTCATCAGTAACTGCATCCTCTCGGTGTCCTTCAGGTTCTTCAGCAGGAAGCTGCCAGAGTCTTTGGTTTCGGCATAACGTCGCACCACCCTGTCCAGCAGCCTCTGAGAGGGGCAGTGCACGAGGTCAGACCAACCCTCTACCACCTCAGGGGTCAGCAGCCTCACGTCCCCGTTCAGCCTGGCGAACTCCGTCTTGTATATGGCCTGGATGAGGTCGCAGCGCGGACGGCCAGTAGCTCTCTTACAGATCTTCTGGTCGATGTCCGCCAGCTCCTGATTGGACCCCAGGCGTTTGAGCACCACGCGCCTCGTCCCCTCGCGCGGCTCACCGTACTGGGCGAAGTACACGTTCTTGACGTTGAAGACATCCAGGAAGCGCAGGCGTCCCCAGGTCTCGAAAGACACCTGGCCGTTCATGAACTTCCTGCACCAGCTGGTGCCGAAGCAGGCGGGGCACTTGTTGAGGTTGATGAAGCGGCGGTCCGTCAGCTCGTTCTTCTGGAAGGAGGCGAACAGGTTGTGGGTGTTCATCAGGAGGATAACAAACAGACCCACCACCAGCAGAAGTTTCAGACAACGGTAGAGACGACCCAGCTTCAGAGGCAGGAAACGCAGCATGGTGGGGCAGGATGGAGAGTTTAGGGGTTAGGGGGAACTGTTGAGAGTATTGTCGGGACGGGGGGGACAGGGTGGCTATCCTAGCCTCACAGCCTCTCGGTCATGTTTCACTGGGGCATCAGAGGGCCTGGTAGGGGTGAGGCTGGCACAGTGGCCCCATGCCAAGATCTGGCACAGGTCTGTGAGTCATGTTCTCCCAGTCTGTGTCTGTTGAACCTTGAGCCTCGACCGGTGAGCCTGCAACCAAGCAGAGAGAGAGGAGAACATTACACAAGATGCCAGCGAAATACAAAAGGGAAACATTTCACAACAGTTGCACCAAGTCTCTTTTGATTCATGATAACCTCATCTCTGGGCCCACGGCCCCTCTCCTCCCATGCAGAGACGAGGCGGCCCACGGCCCCTCTCCTCCCGTGCAGAGACGAGGCGGCCCACGGCCCCTCTCCTCCCGTGCAGAGACGAGGCGGCCCACGGCCCCTCTCCTCCCGTGCAGAGACGAGGCGGCCCACGGCCCCTCTCCTCCCGTGCAGAGACGAGGCGGCCCACGGCCCCTCTCCTCCCGTGCAGAGACGAGGCGGCCCACGGCCCCTCTCCTCCCGTGCAGAGACGAGGCGGCCCACGGCCCACAGCCCCTCTCCTTCTGTGCAGAGACGAGACGGCCCACAGCCCCTCTCCTTCTGTGCAGAGACGAGACGGCCCACGGCCCCTCTCCTCCCGTGCAGAGACGAGGCGGCCCACGGCCCCTCTCCTTCTGTGCAGAGACGAGACGGCCCACAGCCCCTCTCCTTCTGTGCAGAGACGAGACGGCCCACAGCCCCTCTCCTTCTGTACAGAGACAAGACTCTCCTCTCCTTCTGTACAGAGACAAGGCTCTCCTCTCCTTCTGTACAGAGACAAGACTCTCCTCTCCCTCTCCTATCTCTGGGATATATTGTACCTTCTTACAACCTCCAATAAAGCATTATTTTAAAAGAGTGGAAAAGCAGAAGACTGTTTCTGATGGAACGTTGAGATGTTCCACATGGGCTGGGCGATAAATGTATGGCAAGAATAAAGTTTAGTTTTTTGTTTGTTTTTCTGAGCGTTTATGTCCACTTTCTCTCGTCTACTTGGTCTCATCTCCTTCTGTGCGGTGTCCACCTTTGATTTATACACACGCCGAGCCCCTCCCCCACGCCGCTCACGCAGAGCCCCTCCCCCACGCCGAGCCCCTCCCCCACGCCGAGCCCCTCCCCCCCACGCCGCTCACGCAGAGCCCCTCCCCCACGCCGAGCCCCTCCCCCACGCCGCTCACACCGAGCCCCTCCCCCACGCCGAGCCCCTCCCCCACGCCGCTCACACCGAGCCCCTCCCCCACGCCGCTCACACCGAGCCCCTCCCCCACGCCGAGCCCCTCCCCACGCCGCTCACGCAGAGCCCCTCCCCCACGCCGCTCACGCAGAGCCCCTCCCCCACGCCACTCACGCCGAGCCCCTCCCCCACACCACTCACGCCGAGCCCCTCCCACCAAGCCCCTCCCCCGTGGGCTAACCACTAGCGCGTGGGCTAACCACTAGCAAATATATTGGTTCTCCCTTTCAAATGGAACAGGACCCTGTGTGCATCACAGAAGATAACCTTAGGAGTTTAACCTTTGATCAGCAGAGTTGCCCTGGATGGTTTTAATCTAGCTTTGAAGTAGACGGTATAAAAGAGCCTGGTGTCACTACAGTAACAGCAGAACAGAGACCTAGAGAGTGAGAGAGAGATAACCAGACAGGGAGAGACTGAAAGATGGTTTGGTCCTGAGGGGTAATGTTGATGCATCTGTAAGGTTCACCCGGGGAGCCGTTAGCCAGGCTCACCCGGGGAGGAACACCTGGGGAGCTGTTAGCCATGTTCTTGTAGGGAGTTGGAGATTAAAAGCCACGCGGCTTGATAAGAACTAAACACCAGGAAGGGAGAGAGAAGCCCAGGCTTGACATGGCAATAACCTCACATTACAAGCCCCCTAACAGAGCAGTAGCTCCCGATCTGGGTCGCTGATAGAAACACGAGGCAGCAGAGCAGTAGCTCCCGATCTGGGTCGCTGATAGAAACATGAGGCAGCACGCCGCTCATAGACATCAGTTAGTAGCTCCCGATCTGTTCAATAGCAATACTAGAAGACTGATGAAGTGGCTTTGTTAAATTCACAATGGCTTTGACCATGAAAATTGCCCATTCTCAATTAGAGCTCATTAAGACATGGCTATTAGGGCCGCTGCTAACTTGAGAGGGAACAGCTAACGAGCAGGAGAGGAGCTAGCAGCTCGTGTGATTAATGCGTGTCGATGACCTCCGTACGCGCTCGTCGACATGGCAAGAGACAGGAAGTGACACAGGACTGGGAGCAGCGAAGAGATCAGACACACAGGATGCCACACCTGTCTGCTTACTGCAGCAGGTCCAGTCCCCATTACTTTCCTGTAATGCTACGTAAAGGAGCCAAGCTGAGACATTCACCCTGCAGCACTTCTCTCCTCCTCAACCCTCATTCCACCAGACTAGCTAAAAAGACATTAGAATTACTGATTTGAGAAATTATGCACCCATCTAGCAGCGCCGCTTTGCATTTTCCTTGGCTTCACGTAAAATAAATCTGGTTATCTCAACACGGAGAAAAAAAGACTCCTGCACAATTTCTCATTTGCCAGTTCTATTCTAAATTACATTTCATTGAGCAAACTAATTGGCAGATTCCATATCCATTCCAAGGTGCACATGAGATCACGTGGAACCATTGCCTTAAGCACGGTACACAGAACAATAAACTATTCATATTTTGAGCATTTCCATATTACACCCCTCCCCCTCTGCCTAAAAATGAACAGGGGGGGGGGGGAGTAGGACAACACCAGCGATTTAATACTGTCTGAACATTTTATTAAATTTAAAAAAATAAAAAAGCCTCATATCGAAACTTTGCATTCGTATTCAACAGGGACGGGGGAGGGACGGGGGGGGAGGCGAGGGAGGGGGGAGACAGGGAGATTGTAAGAGAGAGGGTAAGTAGATTGGGAGAGAGAAAGGGAACGAGAGCAAGAGAGAGATAGCGCACAAACACAAGAGGTAAAAACTGATGTCGATAAGAAGCCTCAAAAGGGACGGCTGCCCGGCTGCTTCCTACAACAGAGAGTGTGAGTGGAGACGCCGGCTGCGGTGGAGGAGGTTAAACATCTCCTGCATGATATGATCTCTATTCAAGTAACATTTACCGTGTGGCACGGAGCTCCACGAGGAGCAAGGGGGGGATATCAGAGTTCAGGCCCACATCAGGGGGATATCAGAGATCAGGCCCACATCAGGGGGGATATCAGAGTTCAGGCCCACATCAGGGGGATATCAGAGTTCAGGCCCACATCAGGGGGGATACCAGAGTTCAGGCCCACATCAGGGGGGGATATCAGAGTTCAGGCCCACATCAGGGGGATACCAGAGTTCAGGCCCACATCAGGGGGATATCAGAGTTCAGGCCCACATCAGGGGGGGATACCAGAGTTCAGGCCCACATCAGGGGGATATCAGAGTTCAGGCCCACATCAGGGGGAGGGGGATACCAGAATTCAGGCCCACATCAGGGGGAGGGGGATACCAGAGTTCAGGCCCACATCAGGGGGGATACCAGAGTTCAGGCCCACATCAGGGGGATATCAGAGTTCAGGCCCACATCAGGGGGATATCAGAGTTCAGGCCCACATCAGGGGGGATATCAGAGTTCAGGCCCACATCAGGGGGGATATCAGAGTTCAGGCCCACATCAGGGGGGATACCAGAGTTCAGGCCCACATCAGGGGGGATATCAGAGTTCAGGCCCACATCAGGGGGATATCAGAGATCAGGCCCACATCAGGGGGATATCAGAGTTCAGGCCCACATCAGGGGGGGATATCAGAGTTCAGGCCCACATCAGGGGGATACCAGAGTTCAGGCCCACATCAGGGGGGATATCAGAGTTCAGGCCCACATCAGGGGGGATACCAGAGTTCAGGCCCACATCAGGGGGGGATATCAGAGTTCAGGCCCACATCAGGGGGGATACCAGAGTTCAGGCCCACATCAGGGGGGATATCAGAGTTCAGGCCCACATCAGGGGGAGGGGGATACCAGAATTCAGGCCCACATCAGGGGGAGGGGGATACCAGAGTTCAGGCCCACATCAGGGGGGTACCAGAGTTCAGGCCCAGGCCCACATCAGGGGGATATCAGAGTTCAGGCCCACATCAGGGGGATATCAGAGTTCAGGCCCACATCAGGGGGGGATATCAGAGTTCAGGCCCACATCAGGGGGGGGGGATATCAGAGTTCAGGCCCACATCAGGGGGATATCAGAGTTCAGGCCCACATCAGGGGGATACCAGAGTTCAGGCCCACATCAGGGGGAGGGGGATACCAGAGTTCAGGCCTACATGGGGGGGGAATATCAGAGTTCAGGCCCACATCAGGGGGGGATATCAGAGTTCAGGCCCACATCAGGGGGAGGGGGATACCAGAGTTCAGGCCCACATCAGGGGGAGGGGATACCAGAGTTCAGGCCCACATCAGGGGAGGGGGATACCAGAGTTCAGGCCTACATGGGGGGGGATATCAGAGTTCAGGCCCACATCAGGGGGGATATCAGAGTTCAGGCCTACATGGGGGGGATATCAGAGTTCAGGCCCACATCAGGGGGGATATCAGAGTTCAGGCCTACATCGGGGGGGATATCAGAGTTCAGGCCCACATCAAGGGGGGATACCAGAGTTCAGGTCTACATGGGGGGGGGAAATATCAGAGTTCAGGCCCACATCAGGGGGATATCAGAGTTCAGGCCTACATCGGGGGAATATCAGAGTTCAGGCCCACATCGGGGGGATATCAGAGTTCAGGCCCACATCAGGGGGATATCAGAGTTCAGGCCTACATCGGGGGGGAATATCAGAGTTCAGGCCCACATCAGGGGGATATCAGAGTTCAGGCCCACATCAGGGGGATATCAGAGTTCAGGCCCACATCAGGGGGGAATATCTGAGTTCAGGCCCACATCAGGGGGGGAATATCAGAGTTCAGGCCCACATCAGGGGGGATATCAGAGTTCAGGCCCACATCAGGGGGATATCAGAGTTCAGGCCCACATCAGGGGGAATATCAGAGTTCAGGCCTACATCAGGGGGAATATCAGAGTTCAGGCCCACATCGGGGGATATCAGAGTTCAGGCCTACATCGGGGGAATATCAGAGTTCAGGCCCACATCAGGGGGATATCAGAGTTCAGGCCCACATCAGGGGGGATATCAGAGTTCAGGCCCACATCAGGGGGATATCAGAGTTCAGGCCCACATCAGGGGGGATATCAGAGTTCAGGCCCACATCGGGGGGTGGGATATCAGAGTTCAGGCCCACATCAGGGGAGGGAATATCAGAGTTCAGGCCCACATCAGGAGGGGGTTATCAGAGTTCAGACCCACGTGGGGGGTTATCAGAGTTCAGACCCACGTGGGGGGTTATCAGAGTTCAGGCCCACATCAGGGAGGCGTTATCAGAGTTCAGGCCCACATCAGGGGGAGGGGATACCAGAGTTCAGGCCCACATCAGGAGAGGGTATCAGAGTTCAGGCCCACATCGGCGGGGGGATATCAGAGTTCAGACCCACATCAGGGGGATATCAGAGTTCAGACCCACATCAGGGGGATATCAGAGTTCAGGCCCACATCAGGAGGGGATATCAGAGTTCAGACCCACATCAGGGGGGGATATCAGAGTTCAGGCCCACATCAGGAGGGGGTATCAGAGTTCAGACCCACATCAGGAGGGGATAGAGTTCAGACCCACATGGGGGGATATCAGAGTTCAGGCCCACATCAGGGGGGAATATCAGAGTTCAGGCCCACATCAGGGGGAATATCAGAGTTCAGGCCCACATCAGGGGGAATATCAGAGTTCAGGCCCACATCAGGGGGAATATCAGAGTTCAGGCCCACATCAGGGGGGGGAATATCAGAGTTCAGGCCCACATCGGGGGGGAATATCAGAGTTCAGGCCCACATCAGGGGGGAATATCAGAGTTCAGGCCCACATCAGGGGGGATATCAGAGTTCAGGCCCACATCAGGGGGAATATCAGAGTTCAGGCCCACATCAGGGGGATATCAGAGTTCAGGCCCACATCAGGGAGGGGGGTGGGAATATCAGAGTTCAGACCCACATCAGGAGGGGATATCAGAGTTCAGACCCACATCAGGAGGGGATAGAGTTCAGACCCACATCAGGATGGGATATCAGAGTTCAGACCCACATGGGGGGGATATCAGAGTTCAGACCCACATCAGGAGGGGGTATCAGAGTTCAGACCCACATCAGGAGGGGGTATCAGAGTTCAGACCCACATCAGGAGGGGATAGAGTTCAGACCCACATCAGGAGGGGATATCAGAGTTCAGACCCACATGGGGGGGGGATATCAGAGTTCAGACCCACATCAGGAGGGGGTATCAGAGTTCAGACCCACATCAGGAGGGGTAGAGTTCAGACCCACATCAGGAGGGGGTATCAGAGTTCAGACCCACATCAGGAGGGGGTATCAGAGTTCAGACCCACATCAGGAGGGGATAGAGTTCAGACCCACATCAGGAGGGGATATCAGAGTTCAGACCCACATGGGGGGTATCAGAGTTCAGACCCACATCAGGAGGGGTATCAGAGTTCAGACCCACATCAGGAGGGGGTATCAGAGTTCAGACCCACATCAGGAGGGGGTATCAGAGTAGTTCCCCAGAACAGTTGAGCCTGTCACTGTGTTTGTTGTGAATAGTGCAAGAGGAGAAAGCAATTAATGCATTTTCTGTAAAGGAAAATTGTAGTGCGACACATTCGGCAGGAAATAGCTTTATTTCATCAGATGACAGAAGTGAAACACTGTTTGTCTCTTAATTAACTACTCGAGTAAAATGCGCTCAGTGAAAAAGCAAGGTGTTGTTTGCTACAATGACGCACGGCCATCATTTCTAATGTTTATCATAGACAGAATGTAGCTAACTACATTTCCTAATGTTTTGCCTTTTACCCGAGAAAAGCAGGCTGGCTACTCCGAGAAAAGCAGGCTGGCTACTCCGAGAAAAGCAGGCTGGCTACTCCGAGAAAAGCAGGCTGGCTACTCCGAGAAAAGCACCAGAGAAAAGTAGCTACACATTAGTCAGAGCTGTCTGCTGTTAATTGTGCTCATTGTGTTAGCATTCTGGTAATAGAAACCCAATGGGCTTTCTGCCACCTCGTGTAATTAAGCCAGTAATACTGGAAATCTCAGCATGAGAAAAGGATTGTATGACGACATGAACATCTGGATAGCACCCAAGCTTAAACCAGGGCTAACCAGACAGAGACCAGGGCTAACCTCTGGCTGTTGGAGGAGAGAGATGCTTCAAAGCCACCTCTGACTAGGCATGGCCAGTAAACCATAAAAAGCCTACTGTATACCGGGGTATTTTCAAATAACGTCATTTTCATTTTTGGGGGTTTGGGGTGAACTAAAGCTCGGTGCTACACATTATTTCCAGCTCAGGGCTCTAAGCTACGATTTGGTTTGGCTAGCTAGCTACGATTTGGTTTGGCTAGCTAGGGTTTGGTTTGGCTAACTAGCTACGGTTTGGTTAGCTAGGGTTTGGGTGGCTAGCTACGGTTTGGCTAGGTAGTGTTCGGTTTGGCTAGGTAGTGTTCGGTTTGGCTAGGTAGTGTTCGGTTTGGCAAGCTAGCAAGACCAAGCTTCTCGGTTACAGCAGAGACAATCTAACCTCTCCTGTAACTAGATCCCTGCTGCCTACATTTGTTTTGTGCATAAGTTATTTTAAAAAATAAATACATTTGAAAAGAAATAGCACGCCTTGTGTGCACTGCCAGTAATACCATATACTCTGGTATGGTACAGGAACAGTATGAAGGCATGAAACTCTGGATACTACACAACCCTACCTCTGACCCCACAGGGCCTGCTAAGGAGAGGAAGTCTGAAACAAGCCCTGTAAGAGACCTTACACAGAAAACAGCAGAGTAATGAGATGACTGGATGAATGACTGGCTGGATGAATGACTGGCTGGCTGGATGAATATGTTAAAGTACTTTCAGCTTGGATATGGTTGATGAGAGTCCATGATTGAATCCAGACCCGGCTGATTGTAATACAGATGTACCCTATCCTAATACAACTGGCAGTGAAACTTAAAGCAATGTTTTCATTTGAACCGACCTCATCCTGCCCACAGAACTTGTGTTTCGAATTAGAGGCCCTGAGACCTCAAGGTGGGTCCCATCCTCCCCAAGCCAAGAACCAGGGAGAGATGGAGGGAAGGCATGTAGCCCAAGCCTGGGACTGGGGTTAAGGGCACTAACATTAGTGTACACTACCAAGGAATCACTGTTTGGAGTTGGCGCCAAATTACCTCATCACCACAGAACTGCTGCCAGAAGGTGAAGAAGAAAAGTCTGAGCACCCCGGCCCTCTGAAGCATGACGCGGTGCTATATTAACCCCGGCTCTCTGAACCATGACGCGGTGCTATATTAACCCAGGCCCTCTGAAGCATGACGCGGTGCTATATTAACCCCAGCTCTCTGAAGCATGACGCGGTGCTATATTAACCCCGGCTCTCTGAAGCATGACGCGGTGCTATATTAACCCCGGCCCTCTGAAGCATGACGCGGTGCTATATTAACCCAGGCCCTCTGAAGCATGACGCGGTGGTATATTAACCCCAGCTCTCTGAAGCATGACGCGGTGCTATATTAACCCCAGCTCTCTGAAGCATGACGCGGTGCTATATTAAACCCGGCCCTCTGAAGCATGACGCGGTGCTATATTAACCCAGGCTCTCTGAACCATGACGCGGTGCTATATTATCCCCGGCTCTCTGAAGCATGACGCGGTGCTATATTAACCCCGGCTCTCTGAAGCATGACGCGGTGCTATATTAACCCCGGCTCTCTGAAGCATGACGCGGTGCTATATTAACCCCGGCTCTCTGAACCATGACGCGGTGCTATATTAACCCCGGCCCTCTGAAGCATGACGCGGTGCTATATTAACCCAGGCCCTCTGAAGCATGACGCGGTGCTATATTAACCCCGGCTCTCTGAACCATGACGCGGTGCTATATTAACCCCGGCCCTCTGAACCATGACGCGGTGCTATATTAACCCAGGCCCTCTGAAGCATGACGCGGTGCTATATTAACCCCGGCCCTCTGAAGCATGACGCGGTGCTATATTAACCCAGGCTCTCTGAAGCATGACGCGGTGCTATATTAACCCCAGCTCTCTGAAGCATGACGCGGTGCTATATTAACCCCGGCCCTCTGAAGCATGACGCGGTGCTATATTAACCCCGGCTCTCTGAAGCATGACGCGGTGCTATATTAACCCCGGCCCTCTGAAGCATGACGCGGTGCTATATTAACCCCGGCTCTCTGAACCATGACGCGGTGCTATATTAACCCCGGCTCTCTGAACCATGACGCGGTGCTATATTAACCCCGGCCCTCTGAACCATGACGCGGTGCTATATTAACCCAGGCCCTCTGAAGCATGACGCGGTGCTATATTAACCCAGGCCCTCTGAAGCATGACGCGGTGCTATATTAACCCCGGCTCTCTGAAGCATGACGCGGTGCTATATTAACCCCGGCTCTCTGAACCATGACGCGGTGCTAGCGGAGTTGAGAGAAGAGGCCGACTCCTCACACGGCGGAGTTGAGAGTTGGGATCATCATAAAGTTTTCCGGATGTTAGGAGAAACAAAGCAGCTTGTTACAGAGAAAGACAAGACACCAGAAGAACCAAGGGGGCAACAGGTCACCCTTTAAACAGAATGACAGAAGGTTAGCAACAATGACAAGAGCAGAAGGTGGAAAATGACTTTGTGTGAACGAGGCGTCGTGAGACCACAGGATCAGATAACATCATGTATGGCTACGTTACTCCTCCCATCGTTACTCCTCCCATCGTTACTCCTCCCATCGTTACTCCTCCCATCGTTACTCCTCCCATCGTTACTCCTCCCATCAGAGAGAGACAGACAGAATAGAGCACAAAATAAGAGGTAAAAATAAAGAGGGAGAACTGAAATGAGAGAGAAAGAGAGAGTAGTCTAGTAAACTGATCAAAGAAAGATACGAAGAGGCAGGATAAAAGGCAGAATAAAGCAACTGTTGTCAATCTCGATGAGAATGGATTCACTACTGCAGTCATTTCCCCCAACGAGAAGTGGAATGGGGAGAACTACAGATGCCAAGGCCATCGACTTGGGGAGTTAATACTATATTTTTTTTTTTATCACAAAAACATTAAATCAGAGAGAGAAGCCTCAGTCCGTTCCTCCAGCTAGACTCCCAGCATCAGACACTGATGGATGAGGAGACAAGAACACACACCTGTAATGGAAAATTGAGTCCTCCAAATATAAGCACCAATTAGCCACGTCCCCAAACAAACAATGTTCCATTCATCTCACGCTTGAACTAAGGGTGGGCGATATAGCCTAAAAAAAATCATGACTCCATTCACATCTCCATCGTTGTTTGTTCTCTAAATAAGAGAGTTACTGTACAATTAAAATGTCAAATACACTTCATTTCAAACAGTCATTTTTATGAATTCAGGGCTTGTGAAATTATACCTAGGCTAAATATAAGCCTCTCACAACCACAGACCCAATAATGATTTATTTATTTGATCAAAATTGTTTAAACATTTTTTTTTTTCTCTCCAATCATCACTGAACTGACTTTCAAGTCTATGAAAATGCCCTTTTTTGTGACAAATTTAACCAGAACCATACATAACCATCATTCACTAATAATGACTAATGTCTTGTAGCAGGTATTAGGCTATAGAAAACTAACACAGGTCTTATCAACAACCTCTCAAGCCCAGGCGCCAGTGATTAGCCCAGGCGCCAGTGATTAGCCCAGGCGCCAGTGATTAGCCCAGGCGCCAGTGATTAGCCCAGGCGCCAGTGATTAGCCCAGGCGCCAGTGATTAGCCCAGGCGCCAGTGATTAGCCCAGGCGCCAGTGATTAGCCCAGGCGCCAGTGATTAGCCCAGGCGCCAGTGATTAGCCCAGGCGCCAGTGATTAGCCCAGGCGCCAGTGATTAGCCCAGGCGCCAGTGATTAGCCAGCTAATCTTTTACATTTCAAGTTGAATCAACGTGGATCTATCTGCTAGATAACAAGGTAGAACAGTTGAATTGTTATGAACACATCCTGCTGTCCGTCTCCAACGGTTTGAGACTTTTTTCCACATTGTGTTACGTTACAGCCTTATTCTAAAATTGATTCAATCGTTTTTCCCGCTCATCAATCTACACACAATACCCTAGAATGACAAAAAGATAGGTTTATAAAGGTTTGCAAATGTATAAAATAAAATAAAATCTGAAATATCACATTTAAAAGTACAGTATTCAGACCCTTTTACTCAGTATTTTGTTGAAGCACCTTTGGCAGCGATTACAGCCTTGTCTATTATATTTAATACATTTGCAAAAAATATCTAAAAACCTGTTTTTGCTTTGTCATTATGGGGTATTGTGATGTCATTATGGGGTATTGTGATGTCATTATGGGGTATTGTGATGTCATTATGGGGTATTGTGATGTCATTATGGGGTATTGTGTGTAGATTGATGAGGGGGGAAAAAAACTGTTCATTCCATTTTAGAAGAAGGCTGTAATGTAACAAAATGTGGAAAAATTCAAGGGGTCTGAATACTTTCTGAATGCCCTGTATATCGCTGTTTAGTTAGGCTGTTGATTCAGATACGTCAACAGCTGGACATGCCTGCAGAGGAACTAGGCAGGGATATTGTTTAAGTTTGTTTCTTAGAACTGCTAGATTAGTTTCATATAGCCTCGACCCCACACCATTTCTAGAGTAAAACATGCATCTGACTGGCCCTTTGTAGAGTAAAACATGCATCGGACTGGCCCTTTGTAGAGTACAACATGCATCTGACTGGCCCTTTGTAGAGTACAACATGCATCTGACTGGCCCTTTGTAGAGTACAACATGCATCGGACTGGCCCTTTGTAGAGTACAACATGCATCGGACTGGCCCTTTGTAGAGTACAACATGCATCGGACTGGCCCTTTGTAGAGTACAACATGCATCGGACTGGCCCTTTGTAGAGTACAACATGCATCGGACTGGCCCTTTGTAGAGTAAAACATGCATCGGACTGGTCCACAATCTGTCATTACAGAATATCTGCGTCTGACAAAAGAGTATCACGCAGCTTTAGTTAATACGGTATAAAATCAGGGACTTAACATCTTCTGGAAAGACAATCAACATGGATTCCCCAGGTAATACATTACATAGAAAATTACTTCAGCTATTTAGATCTCTGTAGAACGGACATGCATTACATCTAGTCATGTCAAGCTCATTTAGATCTCTGTAGAACGGACATGCATTACATCTAGTCATGTCAAGCTCATTTAGATCTCTGTAGAACGGACATGCATTACATCTAGTCATGTCAAGCTCATTTAGATCTCTGTAGAACGGACATGCATTACATCTAGTCATGTCAAGCTCATTTAGATCTCTGTAGAACGGACATGCATTACATCTAGTCATGTCAAGCTCATTTAGATCTCTGTAGAACGGACATGCATTACATCTAGTCATGTCAAGCTCATTTAGATCTCTGTAGAACGGACATGCATTACATCTAGTCATGTCAAGCTCATTTAGATCTCTGTAGAACGGACATGCATTACATCTAGTCATGTCAAGCTCATACTTTCACTGAGTTACAGTGAAACGGAAACAGTAACTGAACTCTTCTTCCAGGGGAAGTGGTTAAATATTGACCTATTCTGAGTTGTACCCAACGGGGGGGAAGAGAGAAAGCTTATATAGCCAGAATATGAAATTCAAAATTTCTCTATTCATTTGAGTGTAATGTTTACTATTTATTTTTTATGACCTATTTCACTTGATTTAAATCATAAGTTTCCCATGCCATAAAAGTGTCAGAAATTGAATTGAGAGAGTTGAGAGCGCGACAGGGAGAGAGCATATAGTTGACTAGCCAGTCACCCAAACAACACAAAAAGCCCTCTATCAGTGTCCCTGTTGTGGAAGAATTGTTAGTTCTCTAGTCGCTGAGATGTGAATCTCTGAAAACAGCTAAATATAAATGCACTTTATTTTTTTTATTTAACCTTTAACTAGGCGAGTCAGTTAAGAACAAATTATTATTTATCATGACGGCCCTACCCCGGCCAAACCAGGAAGACGCTGGGCCAATTGTGAGCCGCCCTATGGGGACTCCCAATCACGGCCGTTTGTGATTCACCCACCACAGAATCTCATCTTTCATCTTTCAGGAAATTAAAAAGATTTTTTATTTTTAAATCTCACTTTCTCCATTTAAAGAGACTATTAAAGAAGACATAATTGATATGCATGAACATATGTTGATATTGGCAATCACAAAGCAAGATTATTTATTTTTTGGTCTGAGTTTCAAAGTGAGATTTTTTTTCCCTCCCTGATTGGTGCCCACATGCAATCACGAACACACACACACACACACACACACACACACACACACACAGTCTCTTAAGAGATTAATATCGCTCGATTGCGATCGAATTTGAGGTTGGCTCACTGGAATCCAGTTACGTGGTCTCAAGCGCCTAAAAACTGCGCCAAGAAATTTGAAACCATTTTGCAAGGTTGTCTGTTCCTTGCAACGGAAGCATGGCTGTCTCTCAATAGAACCTCCTTAGTTAACCTCAACATTGTAGTCACAATGACCACAGTATCAACAGTTGACATGTCATAGATGAATATTAGAGGCAGCTGGATAACGGAGTTAGTTATATAAATCTTGTATTGACTTTGAGTATTTAACTACACCATTTCAGGAAAAGGACAACAACAAAAGTTTACTTTGGAAGTTATTGTTGGCTCAAGATGAAATGAGATGTGACAGTGTAGCCTAGTAAACAGCCTACTGTCAAATGTCACCAGAAAACAACATGATAGTTATACTGTACTCAACATAGGTGTTAAAGAATGTTGTTAGGAGCCACCAGAAGTGACTGGTTCGTTAGTCTACCCATTTCCTTACCCCTCATTTAGTTTACACTCCTATTGAGAGAGTTACCCATTTGTACATCGTTACAACACTGTATATAGTAGACATAACATGACATGTGTAATGTCTTTATTCTTTTGAAACTTCTACATGTTAAAATGTTTACTGTTAATTTGTATTGTTTATTTCACTTTTGTATATCATCTACATTGCTTTGGCAATATTAACATACGTTTCCCATGTCAATAAAGCCCCTTGAACTGAAATGAGTAGCAAACTGGCTATGCTTCTGTACCGCAATATCTGTTTTAGAGGTCTTAGATAAATCATTTACATCTCTTAGCCAATTAATAATTCATCCGATGAACGTAAACTCGCTCAAACTAGATACCTTGAGACAGTCCACTTGACAATGGTCAAAAAGTATAGTTCTGCAAAAAGACGGTCAAAACTGTGAAACAAACCTGTGTGACTTTCTTCTTGTTGTGTCCGCGGTGTGTGAACCGTACCGTTCAGTCGAGACAATCCCTCTACGGAGATCGTTACTTTATATTACCGACGACGACAAGATGATGATGATGTTTATTCCATTGACAATATACATCCTTACTAGAGAATAGTTTCAACGAGCTATCCATTCCGAGCATGCAGCCATTGGAGCTAGTCTGCTAGCCTGCTAGCTAGTGAAAGTAACAGTTGTGATGTCGGCTCTTAATAATAAACCCATTCGTCTAACAGGATCTTTCGGATTTCACCAAATGTGATATTTGCAGTTAGTGAAATGTCGTGTTTTTAGTATCCATTTTTCTACCGGTTTCGGCGTGTAGCTCCGTAGAAGAACAATATGTCTCTGTCTCTCTGTCTCCAACATCTCCACAATAGATTCCGCTCGGACTTTTTCAACACCCAAAACCTTACTGTTTACGACAGGCGTCGTCGATTTACGACACGGGTTGCTAAGCGAATACTCTAAAGTTGTCTCCGCTGCAGCTTTGTCACAATAGCCTTAACTTTTCCTCTATTTGTATATTTTGAGCTGCCTTGAGGATAGGTTTTTAATTTTTTTTTTTTTATCCAAATCAATGTTGTTCTTGTTTTTTGGACTGTGCTTTACTTTATGAAATAAATTACACTATGGCAATTTTGAGCTTTAAGAAGTTGCAGCTCTGTCATTGATTTATGTCTTTCTGTCTTCTGAAGAGGCAAAAAAAAAAAATGTGTGTGTGTGTGGGGGGGGGTGAATAATAATTAGGTTGACGTTATGATAATACATATGTGTATATATCCGTTCTTAACACATAATGTATTCCTTCATTTATCTGTTTTTTAATGTTACCAATAAAGTGTTGCAATGCAGTTCTCCTCTGGCTTTGGTCTACTGCAGAGACAGCATCGTAATGTGGACCTAATGTGACTGACAGTCAGATACATAGAGTTGAGTCGTATGGGGCAATGTTGTGGTACTGTATGTGTCTTTCTGCCCACTGCATTCCTTGACAGCGTGACAGCTGTGGCAGGGCATGTAGCTGCCCGATGATGCATGAAACTGGGCCAGAATCAGGAGCGGCAAAGGCAGAGTTGGACAGGATCCTAGATGAGGAAGGAAGGGGCCATCCTGCAGAAAGAGTAACATCTGTGGAGAGAACCAGGGGGGGGTGCAGAGAGAACCAGGGGAATGCAGAGAGAACCAGGGGAATGCAGAGAGAACCAGGGGAATGCAGAGAGAACCAGGGGGTGCAGAGAGAACCAGGGGAATGCAGAGAGAACCAGGGGAATGCAGAGAGAACCAGGGGAATGCAGAGAGAACCAGGGGAATGCAGAGAGAACCAGGGGGTGCAGAGAGAACCAGGGGAATGCAGAGAGAACCAGGGGAATGCAGAGAGAACCAGGGGAATGCAGAGAGAACCTGGGGAATGCAGAGAGAACCTGGGGAATGCAGAGAGAACCAGGGGAATGCAGAGAGAACCAGGGGAATGCAGAGAGAACCAGGGAATGCAGAGAGAACCTGGGGAATGCAGAGAGAACCTGGGGAATGCAGAGAGAACCAGGGGTGCAGAGAGAACCAGGGGAATGCAGAGAGAACCAGGGGAATGCAGAGAGAACCAGGGGAATGCAGAGAGAACCAGGGGAATGCAGAGAGAACCAGGGAATGCAGAGAGAACCAGGGAATGCAGAGAAAACCAGGGGAATGCAGAGAGAACCAGGGGAATGCAGAGAGAACCAGGGGAATGCAGAGAGAACCAGGGGGTGCAGAGAGAACCAGGGGAATGCAGAGAGAACCAGGGAATGCAGAGAGAACCAGGGGGTGCAGAGAGAACCAGGGGAATGCAGAGAGAACAAGGGGAATGCAGAGAGAACCAGGGAATGCAGAGAGAACCTGGGGAATGCAGAGAGAACCTGGGGAATGCAGAGAGAACCAGGGGAATGCAGAGAGAACCAGGGGAATGCAGAGAGAACCAGGGGAATGCAGAGAGAACCAGGGAATGCAGAGAGAACCAGGGGAGTGCAGAGAGAACCAGGGGGTGCAGAGAGAACCAGGGGAATGCAGAGAGAACCAGGGGAATGCAGAGAGAACCAGGGGGTGCAGAGAGAACCAGGGGAATGCAGAGAGAACCAGGGGAATGCAGAGAGAACCAGGGGGTGCAGAGAGAACCAGGGGAATGCAGAGAGAACCAGGGGAATGCAGAGAGAACCAGGGGAATGCAGAGAGAACCAGGGGAATGCAGAGAGAACCAGGGGAATGCAGAGAGAACCAGGGGAATGCAGAGAAAACCAGGGGAATGCAGAGAGAACCAGGGGAATGCAGAGAGAACCAGGGGAATGCAGAGAGAACCAGGGGGTGCAGAGAGAACCAGGGGAATGCAGAGAGAACCAGGGGAATGCAGAGAGAACCAGGGGGTGCAGAGAGAACCAGGGGAATGCAGAGAGAACAAGGGGAATGCAGAGAGAACCAGGGGAATGCAGAGAGAACCTGGGGAATGCAGAGAGAACCTGGGGAATGCAGAGAGAACCAGGGGAATGCAGAGAGAACCAGGGGAATGCAGAGAGAACCAGGGAATGCAGAGAGAACCAGGGGAATGCAGAGAGAACCAGGGGAGTGCAGAGAGAACCAGGGGGTGCAGAGAGAACCAGGGGAATGCAGAGAGAACCAGGGGAATGCAGAGAGAACCAGGGGGTGCAGAGAGAACCAGGGGAATGCAGAGAGAACCAGGGGAATGCAGAGAGAACCAGGGGAGTGCAGAGAGAACCAGGGGGGTGCAGAGAGAACCAGGGGAATGCAGAGAGAACCAGGGGAATGCAGAGAGAACCAGGGGAATGCAGAGAGAACCAGGGGAATGCAGAGAGAACCAGGCCATGAATGTTTCATTGAGTTCAATATGATCAGACTAGTTGGATCTCCATGCTTTGGAGAGATAGGATTGCACACGATAGGGCCTAGTACAAATGGGAAAATAATATTTGGTGTGTTTGTCTATGTGGATTTGGTGTTTGTGTTTACCTTTTCTTTTTTTTTAAATCTCCAGTTTAATTGTGTCACGACTTCCGCCGAAGTTGGCTCCCCTGCCTGTTCGGGCGGTGCTCGGCGGTCGTCGTCGTCGTCCTACTAGCCGCTACCGATCCCTTTTCGTTTGTCTGTTGGTTTTGTCTTATTAGTTTCACCTGTGTGTATTTTGGTTTAATTAGCTTCCCTATATGTAGTAGTTTGACCCGCCCTTGTTTTGTGCCGGATTGTCTTTTGTTACGTGTGTACATATGAGGTCGTGGTGTATTATATTTTCTATACTGGACACCCTGTGGTTTTGGGTTGTCTGGTATAGTGTCCTGCTCCCTGTATTTTATTGGGCTTATCAGTTTGGTGTGCAATAGTAAAGCGCTTTACTCCGTTACTCTCTCTCTGCGTCTGATTCCTGCACACACACCTAGTCCCGCGTGACAAATTGTGTTGAAATTGTGATTAGAGACATTGAACTAATCAGGGTTTTGTACCCAGCTGAACTTCTGAAGATGTGGGTGACTGGGTGTAGAAATGCTCCACACAGTACGCCCCATACCATTCTCACAGGCCATGCTATATACCCAGGGTTTAATGTGGTGGAGTAGTCAAGGCCTATGGGAGGTGGAACACAATGGGAATATAATGCATTTCTATGGAAATCAAGGACAAGCAATCCATTTATTGATTCTAAATGTATTGCTTATTTATTTAGTTCCTTCCAAAAGAAATCCCTTTAAAGCAGAGAATATATATGATTTTTTTTTTTGTGATTCTTTGTTTCTTTGGTAATTATCTATGCTTCACATTCTGAATTTGTATAAAACCTCAGCTTAAGTATTTTTGAACAAAGCTGTCGTTGTGCACTACGTGGTGTGAATGTACTAATTATTCACAGCATCTAATCAGAATTATCAACAGCACAACTACAGAACTGTCCCTGACACAGCAGCAGCATGAGATTCACGTCGCATTACTTTGTATTTACCGCCATCTATTGGAGTCATCGTGATACTACTTGAGGGTGCGCAATGTACGCTACAATCACCAGCTGATATAATTCTGTTTTTGTTAGCGATATTTTGTGTAGCAATTTTTAAGAAAGATGATTTTTGTAGCACATTTGAATTTGTATCCTTCAAATGTATGGATATTTTAGTTGTTTGTAAAAATATTTGAGAAAATCACACATATTCTGGCGAGTTAGACTCATTCGAAAGCGTCCAACAGAGTTTAATCTGAATCTACTAACATGTGAGCTGAACTGGCAATGTTACATGCAATACTACATGTTAATTATACTGAACAAAAATATAAACGCAACATGCAACTGAGTTACAGTTGCTATAGGGAAATCAGTCAATTTAAATAAATGTATTAGGCCATAATCTATAGATTTCACATGACTGGGCAGGGGAGCAGCAATGAGTTGGCCTGGGAAGGCATAAACCCACTCACTGGGGAGCCAAGCCCACTCACTGGGGAGCCAAGCCCACTCACTGGGGAGCCAGGCCCAGCCACTGGGGAGCCAGGCCCAGCCACTGGGGAGCCAGGCCCAGCCCCTGGGGAGCCAGGCCCAGCCCACAAAAGGTCTTCATTACAGACAGAAATAATCCTCAATTTCATCAGCTGTCCAGGCGGCTGGTGTCAGACGATCCCGCAAGTGAAGAAGCCGGATGTGGTGGTCCTGGGGTGGCATGGTTACACGTTGTCTGCGGTTGCGAGGCCAGTTCTGACATATTCTGCAGAACAACATTGGAGGTCGGCTTATGGTAGAGACATTAACATTCAATGTGTTCTCCAGGTAATGTGTTCTCTAGGAGATGTGTTCTCTGGGTGATGTGTTCTTTGGGTTGATGTGTTCTCTAGGATATGTTTTCTCTAGGTGATGTGTTCTCTTAGTGATGTGTTCTCTAGGATATGTTTTCTCTAGGTGATGTGTTCTCTGGGTAATGTATTCTCTGGGTGATGTGTTCTCTATGAGATGTGTTCTCTATGAGATGTGTTCTCTAGGAGATGTGTTCTCTGGGTGATGTGTTCTCTATGAGATGTATTCTCTGGGTGATGTGTTCTCTATGAGATGTGTTCGCTGGGTGATGTGTTGATGTGTTCTCTAGGAGATGTGTTCTCTGGGTGATGTGTTCTTTGGGTTGATGTGTTCTCTAGGATATGTTTTCTCTAGGTGATGTGTTCTCTTAGTGATGTGTTCTCTAGGATATGTTTTCTCTAGGTGATGTGTTCTCTGGGTAATGTATTCTCTGGGTGATGTGTTCTCTATGAGATGTGTTCTCTATGAGATGTGTTCTCTAGGAGATGTGTTCTCTGGGTGATGTGTTCTCTATGAGATGTATTCTCTGGGTGATGTGTTCTCTATGAGATGTGTTCTCTGGGTGATGTGTTCTCTATGAGATGTGTTCTCTAGGAGATGTGTTCTCTATGAGATGTGTTCTCTATGAGATGTGTTCTCTAGGAGATGTGTTCTCTATGAGATGTGTTCTCTATGAGATGTGTTCTCTATGAGATGTGTTCTCTGGGTGATGTGTTCTCTGGGTGATGTGTTCTCTGGGTGATGTGTTCTCTGGGTGATGTGTTCTCTGGGTGATGTGTTCTCTAGGAGATGTGTTCTCTATGAGATGTGTTCTCTGGATGATGTGTTCTCTGGGTGATGTGTTCTCTATGAGATGTGTTCTCTATGAGATGTGTTCTCTAGGAGATGTGTTCTCTGGGTGATGTGTTCTCTGGGTGATGTGTTCTCTGGGTGATGTGTTCTCTATGAGATGTGTTCTCTATGAGATGTGTTCTCTATGAGATGTGTTCTCTAGGAGATGTGTTCTCTGGGTGATGTGTTCTCTATGAGATGTGTTCTCTGGGTGATGTGTTCTCTATGAGATGTGTTCTCTGGGTGATGTGTTCTCTGGGTGATGTGTTCTCTATGAGATGTGTTCTCTAGGAGATGTGTTCTCTAGGAGATGTGTTCTCTGGGTGATGTGTTCTCTATGAGATGTGTTCTCTAGGAGATGTGTTCTCTATGAGATGTGTTCTCTGGGTGATGTGTTCTCTATGAGATGTGTTCTCTGGGTGATGTGTTCTCTATGAGATGTGTTCTCTAGGAGATGTGTTCTCTATGAGATGTGTTCTCTGGATGATGTGTTCTCTGGGTGATGTATTCTCTAGGAGATGTGTTCTCTGGGTGATGTGTTCTCTATGAGATGTGTTCTCTATGAGATGTGTTCTCTATGAGATGTGTTCTCTGGGTGATGTGTTCTCTATGAGATGTGTTCTCTAGGAGATGTGTTCTCTGGGTGATGTGTTCTCTATGAGATGTGTTCTCTAGGAGATGTGTTCTCTATGAGATGTGTTCTCTGGGTGATGTGTTCTCTATGAGATGTGTTCTCTGGGTGATGTGTTCTCTATGAGATGTGTTCTCTGGGTGATGTGTTCTCTATGAGATGTGTTCTCTAGGAGATGTGTTCTCTATGAGATGTGTTCTCTGGATGATGTGTTCTCTGGGTGATGTGTTCTCTGGGTGATGTGTTCTCTGGGTGATGTGTTCTCTGGGTGATGTGTTCTCTGGGTGATGTGTTCTCTAGGAGATGTGTTCTCTGGGTGATGTGTTCTCTAGGTGATGTGTTCTCTGGGTGATGTGTTCTCTGGGTGATGTGTTCTCTGGGTGATGTGTTCTCTATGAGATGTGTTCTCTGGGTGATGTGTTCTCTATGAGATGTGTTCTCTGGGTGATGTGTTCTCTATGAGATGTGTTCTCTGGGTGATGTGTTCTCTATGAGATGTGTTCTCTAGGAGATGTGTTCTCTATGAGATGTGTTCTCTGGATGATGTGTTCTCTGGGTGATGTGTTCTCTATGAGATGTGTTCTCTGGGTGATGTGTTCTCTATGAGATGTGTTCTCTAGGAGATGTGTTCTCTATGAGATGTGTTCTCTGGATGATGTGTTCTCTGGGTGATGTGTTCTCTATGAGATGTGTTCTCTATGAGATGTGTTCTCTGGGTGATGTGTTCTCTGGGTGATGTGTTCTCTATGAGATGTGTTCTCTATGAGATGTGTTCTCTGGGTGATGTGTTCTCTGGGTGATGTGTTCTCTGGGTGATGTGTTCTCTGGGTGATGTGTTCTCTGGGTGATGTGTTCTCTGGGTGATGTGTTCTCTAGGAGATGTGTTCTCTGGGTGATGTGTTCTCTAGGAGATGTGTTCTCTGGGTGATGTGTTCTCTGGGTGATGTGTTCTCTGGGTGATGTGTTCTCTATATGTGAACTCTATAGATTCAGATGATGCACTGTCAGCCAATGAGTTGTCATTCTCACTCGTCATCACATGCGTTAAAGTCACAAGTTCTGACAGCTCACTCGCCATAAAACGCAAATACAGCGATGAGTTTCTCTCTCTTGGTTTCATTCAAAGTTTGAGAAATAACGAGGAGCGCCAACAATGTGTTTTGTGCGGGGAAGTGCTTAGCAATGAATCTCTCAAAACAAACAAGTTACAATAACACATCCTGACCAAACGTCCACAGCATGACGATATTCACAGGAAGTTCTTTCAGAACAGGACAGAATGCTTCAGGAAACAGCTTCCACAGTGGAAAAGTAAATCAGCTAGCAGGGCATTGTTGTCATTTTATACCAGGCGATGATAAGCAGAAATAAGGGAGTGCTAACTAACTCTTTTTTTAAATTTTGTTATTTTTTTCTTTCACCTTTATTTAACCAGGTAGGCCAGTTGAGAACAAGTTCTCATTTACAACTGCGACCTGGCCAAGATAAAGCAAAGCAGTGCGACAAAAATAACAACACAGAGTTACACATAAACAAACGTACAGTCAATAACACAATAGAAACATCTATCTACAGTGTGTGCAAATGCAGAAGAGCAGGAAGGTAAGACAATAAATAGGTCATGGAGGCGAAATAATGACAATTTAGCATTAACACTGGAGTGATAGATGTGTAGACGATGATGTGCAAGTAGAGATACTGGGGTGCAAAAGAACAAGAGGATAAATAACAATATGGGGATGAGGTAGTTGGGTGGGCTATTTACAGATTGGCTGTGTACAGGTACAGTGATCGATCGGTAAGTTGCTCTGACAGCTGATGCTTAAAGTTACAGAGGGAGACATAAGACTCCAGCTTCAGAGATTTTTGCAGTTCGTTCCAGTCAATAGCAGCAGAGAACTGGAAGAAAAGGCGGCCAAAGGAGGAATTGGCTTTGGGGATGACCAGTGAAATATACCTGCTGGAGCACGTGCTACGCGTGGGTGTTGCTATGGTGACCAGTGAGCTGAGATAAGGCAGGGCTTTACCTAGCAGAGACTTATAGATGACCTGGAGCCAGTGGGTTTGACGACGAATATGAAATGAGGGCCAACTCTCATAGTAGTAGATGTGACTTTCTCTTTCAAATAATCCCCTGGCCTTGTACACAGCTATTAGTTTGATTGCTAATATTAGCCGAAGTAAGCCAGCTAGATAACAGTACAAATGAAGATAACATGATCAGGCCTACTGTACATCTTACTGTAGAAAGGATTGTTGAAAACAAGTCTAGGGTGGAACTGTTGCTGTTAAAATATTCTGAACGGGAATAAAGTGATTGAAGCAAGATGATCTTTGACACAAACACACTCACACAGTTCTGGGTTGTTCATCTGCAACAGGAAGTGGTCTCCTGGCTGACTGAGAAAGCAGTAGATGTTCTGGTCCAGTTTGGCACCACATACTTATGTGAGTCAAGGTTCTCAGCTCTGGGGGTAGGGGACAGTATTTTCACGTCCGGATGAAAAGCGTGCCAAGAGAAAACTGCCTGCTACTCCGGTCCAGAAGCTAGGATATGCATATTACTAGTAGATATGGATAGAAAACACTCGGAAGTTTCTAAAACTGTTTGAATGATGTCTGTGAGTATAACAGAACTCATATGGCAGGCAAAAACCTGAGAAAAGAATCCAACCAGGAAGTGGGAAGTCTGAGGTTTGTAGTTTTTCAAGTCATTGCCTATCGAATACACAATGTCTATGGGGTCATATTGCACTCCCTATAGCTTCCACTAGGTGTCAACAGTCTTTAGAACCTTGTTTGAGGCTTCTACTGTGCACTAGGGGGGAATGAGAGCTGATTGAGTAAGGTCTCTGCCAGAGTGGCATGAGTTGATCACGTGTGGAACATTATTGAAGATTTATGTTAAAAACATCCTAAAGATTGATTCTATACATCGTTTGACATGTTTCTACAGACTGTAACGGAACTTTTTGACATTTCGTCTGGACCGCGCCTCATGAATTTGGATTACTGGGCTAAATGTGCGAACAAAAAGGAGGTATTTGGACATAAATTATGGACTTTATCGAACAAAACAAACATTTATTGTGGAACTGGGATTCCTGGAAGTGCATTCTGATGAAGATCATCAAAGGTAAGTGAATATTTATAATGCTATTTCTGACTTCTGTTGTCTCCACAACATGGCAGATATCTGTTTTTGTGTCTGAGCGCTGTACTCAGATTATTGCATGGTGTGCTTTTCCGTAAAGTTTTTTTGAAATCTGACACAGCGGTTGCATTAAGGAGAAGTGGATCTAAAATTCCATGCATAACAGTTATATCTTTTAGAAATATTTATTATGAGTATTTCTGTAAATTGATGTGGCTCTCTGCAAAATCACCGGATGTTTTGGAACTACTGAACATAACGCGCCAATGTAAACTGAGATTTTTTGGATATAAATATAAATATGAACTTTATCGAACAAAACATACATGTATTTGTAACATGAAGTCCTATGAGTGTCATCTGATGAAGATCATCAAAGGTTAGTGATTAATTTAATCTGATGAAGACAAGTGAATCATTTTATCTTTATTTATGCCTTTTTGACTCTTTGACTGGGAAAATGGCTTTATGGTTTTCTGTGACTAGGTGCTGACCTAACATAATCATTTGGTGTGCTTTCATCTTAAAGCCTTTTTGAAATCGGACAATGTGGCTGGATTTACAACAAGTTCTTCTTTGAAATGGTGTCAAATACTTTCAGTTGTTTTGAATTTGGCGCCCTGCAATTTCAATGGCTGTTGTCGAGGTGGGACTCTACCGTCTCACTGGTGCCAGAGATGAAAAAAAACACAGATACAAGCATGCACGCAAGTATACATACACACACAGATACATACACACACATACATACAGTACCAGTCAAACGTTTGGACACACCTACTCATTGTATTCTATATTTGAGATTCATCAAAGTAGCCACGCTTTTCCTTGATGACAGCTTTGCACACTATTGGCATTCTCTTAACCAGTGGCGTGAGCTAGTCACCTGGAATGCATTTCAATTAACAGGAGTGCCTTGTTAAAAGTTAATTTGTGGACTTTCTGTCCTTCTTAATGCTTTTGTTGGGGTGGTATACAGAAGATAGTCCTATTTGGTAAAAGACCAAGTCAATATTATGGCAAGAACAAATAAGCAAAGAGAAACGACCGTCCATGTCACGTTCGTCGTAACCAAGGCGTGATTGGAATACATTCTTCTTTAATAAAAGAGAACTGAACAACCTATACAAAACTACCGCTATAAATAACTAGTGCTAACATGCAACTACACATAGACAATAACCCACAAAACCAAAATGGAAAATTGGCAACCTAAATAGGATCCCCAATCAGAGACAACGATAAACAGCTGCCTCTGATTGGGAACCAATTCAGGCCACCATAGACCTACATTTACCTAGACAAACAAAAAACCCATAATGTACAAAAAACCCTAGACAAGACAAAACACACTTACCACCCTTGTCACACCCTGACATAACGAAAATAATAAAGAAAACAAAGATAACTACGGTCCATCCTTTAAGACATGAAGGTCAGTCAATGCGGAAAATGTCCAAAACTTTGAGCGTTTCTTCAAGTGCAGTCCCAAAAACCATCAAGTGCTGTGATGAAACTGTCTCTCATGAGGACCGCCACAGGAAAGGAAGTTCATTAGAGTTACCGGCCTCAGAAATCGGCAATTAACTGCACCTCTGGTTGCACCTCACAGAGTTCAAAGTAACAGACAGACACATCATCTGTTCAGAGGAGACTGCGTGAATCAGGCCTTCATGCTCAATTGCTGCAAAGAAACCACTGCTAAAGGACACCAATAAGGAGAGACTTTCTTGGGCCAAGAAACACGAGCAATGGACATTAGACCAGAGGAAATCTGTCCTTTAGTCTGATGGGTCCAAACGTGAGATATTTGGTTCCAATCGCCATGTCTTTGTGAGACACAGAGTATGTGAACAGATGATCTCTGCATGTGTGGTTCCAACCGTGAAGCATGGAGGAGGAGGTGTGATGGTGCTTTGCTGGAGACACTGTCTGTGATTTATTTAGAACTCAAGTCACACTAAACCCACATGTTTACGACAGTATTCTGCAGTGATACACCATCCCATCTGGTTTGGGCTTAACGGGACTAACATTTGTTTTTCAACAGGACAATGACCCAAAACACACCTCCAGGCTGTGTAAGGGCTATTTGATAAAGAAGGAGAGTGATGGAGTGCTGCATCAGATGACCTGGCCTCCACAATCACCCGACCTCAACCCAATTGAGATGGTTTGGAATGAGTTAGACCGCAGAGTGAAGGAAAAGCAGCCAACAAGTGCTCAGCATATGTGGGATCTCCTTCAAGACTATTGGAAAAGCATTCCAGGTGATTACCTCATGAAGCTGGTTGGCTACTTTGAAGAATCTAAAATCTAAAATATATTTTGATTTGTTTAATATGTTTTTTGGTTACTACATGATTATTTCATAGTTTTAATGTCTTCACTATTATTCTACAATGTAGATAATGGTAAAAGTAAAGAAAAAAGTTGTGTCCAAACTTGTGACTGGTACTGTACATACACACATACCCACACATTCCTGAAAAACAGTGTTCCTTGAAAAAGAAAAATACCTTACAAAGAATATTTAATTTCTAAAAGTGATGTGTTAGTTTTGTTTTCACCTCTTCAGATTCTAGATGAATTATACTGATTGTACAGTTTTCCAATTTAATGTGTATTTATATTTTAGTGTATAGATGAGTTGGATGTTTAGCAACAAAACCAATGTGTGCGCAACTATTGGGCAAAACAGACTGGGGTGGCTTAGATTGTTGACAAGATTTAAACTATATTTGATTTCCAAATGTTTTATCGAAAACATAAATACATTTGCACAATGAGCACTCGTTAAATATGTCATTACGTTTGCTGGTCAGCATTTTTGAATTGACATTAGCATTGACGTGAAATCAGTCAAAACACCTCAAAATAAGACATGGTATCAGTAAAAAGATACAACGAACTGAAACGAACCAGCCTATGATTGCTAACATGGCAGCTTCTTGTCACTGTTACTAGCTATCTGACTGATCAGAATCATAACAACGTTCCCTTCCTCATATTTTTGGTGTAATGTTGTCAGCCAGCTCATCGAAACATTTAATTAGTGAAGTATGCCACGCCCCCTTTAAAAAATAATTCCTGTTCTGCATCACCGCAACCACAAGATGGCAGCGATCAATACCATACCAATTGTAAAAGAACTTCCAAAAAATATACCTACATAATACTCAACTGAATAGTGAACTGGGTAAAACTCTCCAGTATAGATAGACACTTCTCTTATCCCTGATACCAATATCAAGTCATTGTACATGTATTGTAAACTACCAGTATTATTATGATGATAGACAAGGCTCCCCAGTATTAATATGATGATAGACAAGGCTCCTATACCCCAGTATTAATATGATGATAGACAAGGCTCCTATACCCCAGTATTAATATGATGATAGACAAGGCTCCTATACCCCAGTATTAATATGATGATAGACAAGGCTCCTATACCCCAGTATTAATATGATGATAGACAAGGCTCCTATACCCCAGTATTAATATGATGATAGACAAGGCTCCTATACCCCAGTATTATTATGATGATAGACAAGGCTCCCCAGTATTAATATGATGATAGACAAGGCTCCCCAGTATTAATATGATGATAGACAAGGCTCCTATACCCCAGTATTAATATGATGATAGACAAGGATCCTATACCCCAGTATTATTATGATGATAGACAAGGCTCCTATACCCCAGTATTAATATGATGATAGACAAGGCTCCTATACCCCAGTATCAATATGATGATAGACAAGGCTCCTATACCCCAGTATTAATATGATGATAGACAAGGATCCTATACCCCAGTATTATTATGATGACAGACAAGGCTCCTATACCCCAGTATTAATATGATGATAGACAAGGATCCTATACCCCAGTATTAATATGATGATAGACAAGGCTCCTATACCCCAGTATTATTATGATGATAGACAAGGCTCCCCAGTATTATTATGATGATAGACAAGGCTCCTATACCCCAGTATTAATATGATGAAAGACAAGGCTCCCCAGTATTAATATCATGATAGACAAGGCTCCCCAGTATTATTATGATGATAGACAAGGCTCCCCAGTATTAATATGATGATAGACAAGGCTCCTATACCCCAGTATTATTATGATGATAGACAAGGCTCCCCAGTATTAATATGATGATAGACAAGGCTCCTATACCCCAGTATTAATATGATGATAGACAAGGCTCCTATACCCCAGTATTATTATGATGATAGACAAGGCTCCCCAGTATTAATATGATGATAGACAAGGCTCCTATACCCCAGTATTAATATGATGATAGACAAGGCTCCTATACCCCAGTATTAATATGATGATAGACAAGGCTCCTATACCCCAGTATTAATATGATGATAGACAAGGATCCTATACCCCAGTATTAATATGATGATAGACAAGGCTCCTATACCCCAGTATTAATATGATGATAGACAAGGCTCCTATACCCCAGTATTAATATGATGATAGACAAGGCTCCTATACCCCAGTATTAATATGATGATAGACAAGGCTCCTATACCCCAGTATTATTATGATGATAGACAAGGCTCCTACCCCAGTATTATTATGATGATAGACAAGTATTATTATGATGATAGACAACCCCAGTATTAATATGATGATAGACAAGGCTCCCCAGTATTTATGATGATAGACAAGGCTCCTCCCAGTATTATTATGATGATAGACAAGGCTCCCCAGTATTATTATGATGATAGACAAGGCTCCCCAGTATATTATGATGATAGACAAGGCTCCAGTATTATTATGATGATAGACAAGGCTCCCCAGTATTATTATGATGATAGACAAGGCTCCTATACCCCAGTATTAATATGATGATAGACAAGGCTACCCCAGTATTAATATGATGATAGACAAGGCTCCCCAGTATTAATATGATGATAGACAAGGCTCCTACCCCAGTATTAATATGATGATAGACAAGGCTCCTATACCCCAGTATTATTATGATGATAGACAAGGCTCCTATACCCCAGTATTAATATGATGATAGACAAGGCTCCTATACCCCAGTATTAATATGATGATAGACAAGGCTCCTATACCCCAGTATTAATATGATGATAGACAAGGATCCTATACCCCAGTATTATTATGATGATAGACAAGGCTCCTATACCCCAGTATTAATATGATGATAGACAAGGCTCCTATACCCCAGTATTAATATGATGATAGACAAGGCTCCTATACCCCAGTATTAATATGATGATAGACTAGGCTCCTATACCCCGGTATTATTATGCTGATAGACAAGGCTCCTATACCCCAGTATTATTATGATGATAGACAAGGCTCCCCAGTATTATTATGATGATAGACAAGGCTCCCCAGTATTATTATGATGATAGACAAGGCTCCCTAGTATTATTATGATGATAGACAAGGCTACCCCAGTATTATTATGATGATAGACAAGGCTCCCCCAGTATTATTATGATGATAGACAAGGCTCCTATACCCCAGTATTAATATGATGATAGACAAGGCTCCTATACCCCAGTATTAATATGATGATAGACAAGGCTCCCCAGTATTATTATGATGATAGACAAGGCTCCCCCAGTATTATTATGATGATAGACAAGGCTCCCCAGTATTAATATGATGATAGACAAGGCTCCTATACCCCAGTATTAATATGATGATAGACAAGGCTCCCAGTATTAATATGATGATAGACAAGGCTCCTATACCCCAGTATTAATATGATGATAGACAAGGCTCCTATACCCAGTATTAATAGTATTAATATGATGATAGACAAGGCTCCTATACCCCAGTATTATTATGATGATAGACAAGGCTCCTATACCCCAGTATTAATATGATGATAGACAAGGCTCCTATACCCCAGTATTAATATGATGATAGACAAGGCTCCTATACCCCAGTATTAATATGATGATAGACAAGGCTCCCCAGTATTATTATGATGATAGACAAGGCTCCCCAGTATTATTATGATGATAGACAAGGCTCCCCAGTATTATTATGATGATAGACAAGGCTCCCCAGTATTATTATGATGATAGACAAGGCTCCCCAGTATTAATATGATGATAGACAAGGCTCCTATACCCCAGTATTAATATGATGATAGACAAGGCTCCTATACCCCAGTATTAATATGATGATAGACAAGGATCCTATACCCCAGTATTAATATGATGATAGACAAGGCTCCTATACCCCAGTATTATTATGATGATAGACAAGGCTCCTATACCCCAGTATTATTATGATGATAGACAAGGCTCCTATACCCCAGTATTAATATGATGATAGACAAGGCTCCTATACCCCAGTATTAATATGATGATAGACAAGGCTCCTATACCCCAGTATTATTATGATGATAGACAAGGCTCCTATACCCCAGTATTATTATGATGATAGACAAGGCTCCTATACCCCAGTATTAATATGATGATAGACAAGGCTCCTATACCCCAGTATTAATATGATGATAGACAAGGCTCCTATACCCCAGTATTAATATGATGATAGACAAGGCTCCTATACCCCAGTATTAATATGATGATAGACAAGGCTCCCCAGTATTAATATGATGATAGACAAGGCTCCCCAGTATTATTATGATGATAGACAAGGCTCCCCAGTATTAATATGATGATAGACAAGGCTCCTATACCCCAGTATTAATATGATGATAGACAAGGCTCCTATACCCCAGTATTATTATGATGATAGACAAGGCTCCCCAGTATTAATATGATGATAGACAAGGCTCCCCAGTATTAATATGATGATAGACAAGGCTCCTATACCCCAGTATTAATATGATGATAGACAAGGCTCCTATACCCCAGTATTATTATGATGATAGACAAGGCTCCTATACCCCAGTATTAATATGATGATAGACAAGGCTCCTATACCCCAGTATTAATATGATGATAGACAAGGCTCCTATACCCCAGTATTAATATGATGATAGACAAGGATCCTATACCCCAGTATTATTATGATGATAGACAAGGCTCCTATACCCCAGTATTAATATGATGATAGACAAGGCTCCTATACCCCAGTATTAATATGATGATAGACAAGGCTCCTATACCCCAGTATTAATATGATGATAGACAAGGCTCCTATACCCCAGTATTATTATGATGATAGACAAGGCTCCTATACCCCAGTATTATTATGATGATAGACAAGGCTCCCCAGTATTATTATGATGATAGACAAGGCTCCCCAGTATTATTATGATGATAGACAAGGCTCCCCAGTATTATTATGATGATAGACAAGGCTCCCCAGTATTATTATGATGATAGACAAGGCTCCCCAGTATTATTATGATGATAGACAAGGCTCCTATACCCCAGTATTAATATGATGATAGACAAGGCTCCCCAGTATTCATATGATGATAGACAAGGCTCCCCAGTATTATTATGATGATAGACAAGGCTCCCCAGTATTATTATGATGATAGACAAGGCTCCCCAGTATTAATATGATGATAGACAAGGCTCCTATACCCCAGTATTAATATGATGATAGACAAGGATCCTATACCCCAGTATTAATATGATGATAGACAAGGCTCCTATACCCCAGTATTATTATGATGATACCCCAGTATTATGATGATAGACAAGGCTCCTATACCCCAGTATTAATATGATGATAGACAAGGATCCTATACCCCAGTATTATATGATGATGATGATAGACAAGGCTCCTATACCCCAGTATTAATATGATGATAGACAAGGATCCTATACCCCAGTATTAATATGATGATAGACAAGGCTCCTATACCCCAGTATTAATATGATGATAGACAAGGCTCCCCAGTATTAATATGATGATAGACAAGGCTCCCCAGTATTATTATGATGATAGACAAGGCTCCCCAGTATTATTATGATGATAGACAAGGCTCCCCAGTATTATTATGATGATAGACAAGGCTCCCCAGTATTATTATGATGATAGACAAGGCTCCCCAGTATTATTATGATGATAGACAAGGCTCCTATACCCCAGTATTAATATGATGATAGACAAGGCTCCCCAGTATTAATATGATGATAGACAACCCCAGTATTAATATGATGATAGACAAGGCTCCCCAGTATTATTATGATGATAGACAAGGCTCCCCAGTATTATTATGATGATAGACAAGGCTCCCCAGTATTAATATGATGATAGACAAGGCTCCTATACCCCAGTATTAATATGATGATAGACAAGGATCCTATACCCCAGTATTAATATGATGATAGACAAGGCTCCTATACCCCAGTATTATTATGATGATAGACAAGGCTAACCAGTATTATTATGATGATAGACAAGGCTCCTATACCCCAGTATTAATATGATGATAGACAAGGCTCCTATACCCCAGTATTAATATGATGATAGACAAGGCTCCTATACCCCAGTATTAATATGATGATAGACAAGGCTCCTATACCCCAGTATTAATATGATGATAGACAAGGCTCCTATACCCCAGTATTAATATGATGATAGACAAGGCTCCTATACCCCAGTATTATTATGATGATAGACAAGGCTCCTATACCCCAGTATTATTATGATGATAGACAAGGCTCCTATACCCCAGTATTATTATGATGATAGACAAGGCTCCTATACCCCAGTATTAATATGATGATAGACAAGGCTCCTATACCCCAGTATTATTATGATGATAGACAAGGCTCCTATACCCCAGTATTAGATATGATGATAGACAAGCTCCTATACCCCAGTATTAATATGATGACCCCAGTATTATTATGATGATAGACAAGGCTCCTATACCCCAGTATTAATATGATGATAGACAAGGCTCCTATACCCCAGTATTAATATGATGATAGACAAGGCTCCTATACCCCAGTATTATTATGATGATAGACAAGGCTCCTATACCCCAGTATTAATATGATGATAGACAAGGCTCCTATACCCCAGTATTAATATGATGATAGACAAGGCTCCTATACCCCAGTATTATTATGATGATAGACAAGGCTCCTATACCCCAGTATTAATATGATGATAGACAAGGCTCCTATACCCCAGTATTAATATGATGATAGACAAGGCTCCCCAGTATTATTATGATGATAGACAAGGCTCCTATACCCCAGTATTATTATGATGATAGACAAGGCTCCTATACCCCAGTATTAATATGATGATAGACAAGGCTCCTATACCCCAGTATTATTATGATGATAGACAAGGCTCCCCAGTATTAATATGATGATAGACAAGGTTCCTATACCCCAGTATTATTATGATGATAGACAAGGCTCCTATACCCCAGTATGAATATGATGATAGACAAGGCTCCTATACCCCAGTATTAATATGATGATAGACAAGGCTCCTATACCCCAGTATTAATATGATGATAGACAAGGCTACCCCCTGATACCCCAGTATTATTATGATGATAGACAAGGCTCCTATACCCCAGTATTAATATGATGATAGACAAGGCTCCTATACCCCAGTATTATTATGATGATAGACAAGGCTCCTATACCCCAGTATTAATATGATGATAGACAAGGCTCCTATACCCCAGTATTATTATGATGATAGACAAGGCTCCTATACCCCAGTATTAATATGATGATAGACAAGGCTCCTATACCCCAGTATTATTATGATGATAGACAAGGCTCCTATACCCCAGTATTAATATGATGATAGACAAGGCTCCTATACCCCAGTATTAATATGATGATAGACAAGGCTCCCCAGTATTATTATGATGATAGACAAGGCTCCTATACCCCAGTATTAATATGATGAAAGACAAGGCTCCCCAGTATTAATATCATGATAGACAAGGCTCCCCAGTATTATTATGATGATAGACAAGGCTCCCCAGTATTAATATGATGATAGACAAGGCTCCTATACCCCAGTATTAATATGATGATAGACAAGGCTCCTATACCCCAGTATTATTATGATGATAGACAAGGCTCCCCAGTATTAATATGATGATAGACAAGGCTCCCCAGTATTAATATGATGATAGACAAGGCTCCTATACCCCAGTATTAATATGATGATAGACAAGGATCCTATACCCCAGTATTATTATGATGATAGACAAGGCTCCTATACCCCAGTATTAATATGATGATAGACAAGGCTCCTATACCCCAGTATTAATATGATGATAGACAAGGCTCCTATACCCCAGTATTAATATGATGATAGACAAGGATCCTATACCCCAGTATTATTATGATGATAGACAAGGCTCCTATACCCCAGTATTAATATGATGATAGACAAGGATCCTATACCCCAGTATTAATATGATGATAGACAAGGCTCCTATACCCCAGTATTAATATGATGATAGACAAGGCTCCTATACCCCGGTATTATTATGATGATAGACAAGGCTCCTATACCCCAGTATTATTATGATGATAGACAAGGCTCCCCAGTATTATTATGATGATAGACAAGGCTCCCCAGTATTATTATGATGATAGACAAGGCTCCCCAGTATTATTATGATGATAGACAAGGCTCCCCAGTATTATTATGATGATAGACAAGGCTCCCCAGTATTATTATGATGATAGACAAGGCTCCCCAGTATTAATATGATGATAGACAAGGCTCCCCAGTATTATATGATGATGAGAGACAAGGCTCCCCAGTATTATTATGATGATAGACAAGGCTCCCCAGTATTATTATGATGATAGACAAGGCTCCCCAGTATTAATATGATGATAGACAAGGCTCCTATACCCCAGTATTACCCCAGTATATGATGATAGACAAGGATCCTATACCCCAGTATTAATATGATGATAGACAAGGCTCCTATACCCCAGTATTATTATGATGATAGACAAGGCTCCTATACCCCAGTATTATTATGATGATAGACAAGGCTCCTATACCCCAGTATTAATATGATGATAGACAAGGCTCCTATACCCCAGTATTATATGATGATAGACAAGGCTCCTATACCCCAGTATTAATATGATGATAGACAAGGCTCCTATACCCCAGTATTAATATGATGATAGACAAGGCTCCTATACCCCAGTATTAATATGATGATAGACAAGGCTCCTATACCCCAGTATTATGATATGATGATAGACAAGGCTCCTATACCCCAGTATTATTATGATGATAGACAAGGCTCCCCAGTATTATTATGATGATAGACAAGGCTCCCCAGTATTATTATGATGATAGACAAGGCTCCCCAGTATTATTATGATGATAGACAAGGCTCCCCAGTATTATTATGATGATAGACAAGGCTCCTATACCCCAGTATTAATATGATGATAGACAAGGCTCCCCAGTATTAATATGATGATAGACAAGGCTCCCCAGTATTATTATGATGATAGACAAGGCTCCCCAGTATTAATATGATGATAGACAAGGATCCTATACCCCAGTATTAATATGATGATAGACAAGGCTCCTATACCCCAGTATTAATATGATGATAGACAAGGATCCTATACCCCAGTATTAATATGATGATAGACAAGGCTCCTATACCCCAGTATTATTATGATGATAGACAAGGCTAACCAGTATTATTATGATGATAGACAAGGCTCCTATACCCCAGTATTAATATGATGATAGACAAGGCTCCTATACCCCAGTATTAATATGATGATAGACAAGGCTCCTATACCCCAGTATTATTATGATGATAGACAAGGCTCCTATACCCCAGTATTATTATGATGATAGACAAGGCTCCTATACCCCAGTATTAATATGATGATAGACAAGGCTCCTATACCCCAGTATTAATATGATGATAGACAAGGCTCCTATACCCCAGTATTATTATGATGATAGACAAGGCTCCTGTACCCCAGTATTATTATGATGATAGACAAGGCTCCTATACCCCAGTATTAATATGATGATAGACAAGGCTCCTATACCCCAGTATTATAATGATGATAGACAAGGCTCCTATACCCCAGTATTAATATGATGATAGACAAGGATCCTATACCCCAGTATTATTATGATGATAGACAAGGCTCCTATACCCCAGTATTAATATGATGATAGACAAGGCTCCTATACCCCAGTATTAATATGATGATAGACAAGGCTCCTATACCCCAGTATTATTATGATGATAGACAAGGCTCCTATACCCCAGTATTAATATGATGATAGACAAGGCTCCTATACCCCAGTATTAATATGATGATAGACAAGGATCCTATACCCCAGTATTATTATGATGATAGACAAGGCTCCTATACCCCAGTATTAATATGATGATAGACAAGGATCCTATACCCCAGTATTAATATGATGATAGACAAGGCTCCTATACCCCAGTATTAATATGATGATAGACAAGGCTCCTATACCCCAGTATTATTATGATGATAGACAAGGCTCCTATACCCCAGTATTAATATGATGATAGACAAGGCTCCCCAGTATTATTATGATGATAGACAAGGCTCCCCAGTATTAATATGATGATAGACAAGGTTCCTATACCCCAGTATTATTATGATGATAGACAAGGCTCCTATACCCCAGAATGAATATGATGATAGACAAGGCTCCTATACCCCAGTATTAATATGATGATAGACAAGGCTCCTATACCCCAGTATTAATATGATGATAGACAAGGCTCCTATACCCCAGTATTAATATGATGATAGACAAGGCTCCTATACCCCAGTATTAATATGATGATAGACAAGGCTCCTATACCCCAGTATTATTATGATGATAGACAAGGCTCCTATACCCCAGTATTAATATGATGATAGACAAGGCTCCTATACCCCAGTATTATTATGATGATAGACAAGGCTCCTATACCCCAGTATTAATAGGATGATAGACAAGGCTCCTATACCCCAGTATTATTCTGATGATAGACAAGGCTCCTATACCCCAGTATTATTTTGATGATAGACAAGGCTCCTATACCCCAGTATTATTATGATGATAGACAAGGCTCCTATACCCCAGTATTAATATGATGATAGACAAGGCTCCTATACCCCAGTATTATTATGATGATAGACAAGGCTCCTATACCCCAGTATTAATATGATGATAGACAAGGCTCCTATACCCCAGTATTATTATGATGATAGACAAGGCTCCTATACCCCAGTATTATTATGATGATAGACACGGCTCCCCAGTATTAATATGATGATAGACAAGGCTCCTATACCCCAGTATTAATATGATGATAGACAAGGCTCCTATACCCCAGTATTATTATGATGATAGACAAGGCTCCTATACCCCAGTATTAATATGATGATAGACAAGGCTCCTATACCCCAGTATTATTATGATGATAGACAAGGCTCCTATACCCCAGTATTAATAGGATGATAGACAAGGCTCCTATACCCCAGTATTATTCTGATGATAGACAAGGCTCCTATACCCCAGTATTATTTTGATGATAGACAAGGCTCCTATACCCCAGTATTATTATGATGATAGACAAGGCTCCTATACCCCAGTATTATTATGATGATAGACAAGGCTCCTATACCCCAGTATTATTATGATGATAGACAAGGCTCCTATACCCCAGTATTATTATGATGAT